>NW_015173684.1:706979-743939 GCF_001447785.1 Gekko japonicus | reverse complement strand
CGGAAGCGGGGCGGCCGGAAGCGGGGGGCGGGGCTTCGTCATGTGCCCCGTCCCCATACCTCACTCGGGGGAACTGCGATCCCCCGCGTTCCCCCCCGAAATGACATCTGATTATTATAATTATAATAATAATAATAATTATTATTATTATTATTAGAACCATTTTTCAGCATCTTTTTTCTTTTTTAAAAAAAGTATCCTCTTTTGTAAGTAAAGGATCTCCACCCATACACATAGGTGCCTTTAAAAACAAATGTGTGTAAATGTGTTTGAGAGGCTGGGCATGTATGTTCCTAGTACCCCTCTGTCACATGGGAACCAATGTGCTGATCCGAGGACCAGTGCATGTGACTTGCCGGTGTGTCACTTGAGCTGCGATTCTGGGTTCACGTGGCAGGTGAAGTAGCCGCTTTGACAGCCCTTGGCTATTGTTCACTGTGAGATGCCTATCTGGGCTGACATCTTTATTTATAAAAGATAGGCAGCACAACTCCGATCTGTACAATGAAATCCCTCTCCATCGGAAGCCTTCCCCATAGTCCAGAATTGCTCGGTTCTCGCTGTAGCTCTTCCCCCCCCCCTGTGTTTTTTTGGAAAGGGGAAATGCTTTTGCACACGTCCAGAGATTCTCTTCATTTAATCCTTGTGGCATTCTTAGCCGATGCTCCCTCTGAGCTGTGGAGTCTTGTGAGCAAAAAAAAATCTACTTTGTGAGCTGCTGGCATTAAAGCTGTGAGCGAACGATTTGGCTGCTGCATAAATCAGTTTGCTCTGGAGCCCTCCCTTCCTGAGCTGAGACGAAAATGTGTGAGCCGGAGGCTGAAAAACCGTGAGCTGGCTCACACTGACTCAGCTTAGAGGGAACACTGTTCTTAAGCTCAACATACTTACTCCAAGTTATCCTGTCTAAGCTTCCAGTGGTGGTAGAACGTGCCGTCAAGTCACAGCCGACGTCTGGCGACCCTGTAGGGTTTTCAAGGCAAGAGACAGACAGAGGTGGTTTGCCATTGCCTTCCTCTGCATAGCAACCAATGTTCCCTCTAAACTGTGGAGTGAGCAAAAATTCTACTTTGTGAGCTACTGGCATTAAAACTGTGAATGAGCGATTTGGCTGCTGCAGAAATTAGTTTGCTCTTGGAGCCCTCCTTCCTGAGCGAAGACACTAATGTGTGAGCCGGAGGCTAAAAACTGTGAACTAGCTCACACTAAACTCAGCTTAGAGGGAACACTGATTAGGCGTCCTAGAGTTCATTATATTAACACACTCCTTCTAGAATGACATGTGACAGGATGGAGTGGTTGTGAGCAGGTGATTTGGCTACTGCATAAATTAGTTTGCTCTGGAGCCGTCCTTCCTGAGCGAAGACACAAATGTGTGAGCCGGAGGCTAAAAACTGTGAACTAGCTCATACTAAACTCAGCTTAGAGGGAACACTGATTAGGCGTCCTAGAGTTCATTATATTAACACACTCCTTCTAGAATGACATGTGACAGGATGGAGTGGTTGTGAGCAGGTGATTTGGCTGCTGCATAAATTAGTTTGCTCTGGAGCCGTCCTTCCGGAGTGAAGACAAAAATGTGAGCCGGGGGCTAAAAAACTGTGAGCTAGCTCACACTAACTCACCTTAGAGGGAACACTGGTGGCAACCCTGGAATTCCTTGGTGGTCTCTCCTCCAAATACCAACAAAGGGCATCCCTGCTTAGTTTCCAAGATCTGACGAAATCGGGCTAGAATCATAGAATCATAAACTTGGAAAGGACTTCCAGGGTCATCTAGTCCAACCCCGTACACAATGCAGGACATTCACAAATACCCTCCCCCCCTACGCACACCCAGTGACCCCTGCTTCATGCCCAGAAGATGACAAAAATCCTCCAGGATCCCCAGCCAAACTGGCCTGGAGAACAATTGCTTCCTGTCCCCAAAGTGGCGATCGGCATTTCCCTGGGCGTGTAAGAAAGGGCCACGAGAACTAAGCACTGAGGCAACCGTTCCTGCCCTCCCTCTCATGATCTGCCTCAGTTCACAGAATCAGCATGGCTGTCCGATGGCCACCTAGCCTCTGTTTGAAAACCTCCAAAGGAGGAGAACCCATCACCTCCTGAGGAAGCCTGTTACATTTTGGACCCGCTCTAACGGTCGGGAAGTTCTTCCTCGTGTTTATCTGGGGCTATCCAGGTCAGAGCGGAGCATCGCTAGCTAGTCCACGGGTCGCGAAGAGTCGGACTCGACTGTGCGACTGAACAAGAACAACAACAACAAAGGTCTTATTTCAGATGCGTGAATTATGCTTATGCTTACTGAAAACCCGCAGCTATTTGATCAGTCCCTACTTACCTTCCACAAGGAATTCGACTGACAATGATCTTAAAATTCTATTGTCTGATAAGTTCTCGGCAATTACCCTGTCTGTTGCTGAATTCTTAGTTTATGTTTGGAAGCGAAGGGGAAGGGCGCATAAGTCTCAATCCCCCTTGTGCTCATTTGGATTGTTATATTTTTTTTAACTGAGTTCACTATCCTTGAGAAGTTTAAAAATGATGTAACTTGTTATGATCTATTCGTTCTATTAATTTATTTGTTCCATTGCCTTCCTTATTGTTCCTATGTTATGCCAATAAAGGTCTATGTATATGTAAGAATGTATGTATGTAAGAAAACCCTGCCTGTGCGTGGGTATTTGAGGGACGAACCTTTTTGGGGGGTTGCGTCCTCGACCGCAGCATGCAGGGCAGCCCGACCCGTGGAATATTTTAAATCATCTCCCCTCCCCCCCCCCCCCCCCCCCCTGTGGTTAAAATCTGGACATCACTTGCAAAATCGCGCTCCTCAGATGTGGCCGGCGTTCTGCTGGAGCCGTAAAACGCCTTGCAAACGTTCACGGTCCCTGCTGCACATAAAACACTTCAGCTGCGCTCCGCGGAGGACCTTGCCCCCAATGAATTTTTATATGGGGGGGATTGCTGGCATGGAAGGATGACATCACTAGTTAAACATTTCTGGAGGGCAGCTTCCTCCTTTAACCGTCCCGGTGACAGCTGTCCAACCGCATCACCGTCTCAGACGGCTTTAGCGGGAACAACAACAACTTATTTTTTCCCTCGCAAGAAATCACCTGATCTAGGGGGTTGGAGCACCTTCTCTCTGAGGATAGACTGAAGAGCCTAGGGCTCTTTTTGTAGCAGGGACTCCTTTGCATATTAGGCGACACACCCCTACTGTAGCCAATCCTCCAAGAGCTTACAGTAGCCTCTGTGAGAAGAGCTCTGTAAGCTCTTGGAGGATTGGCTACATTAGGGGTGTGTGGCCTAATATGCAAAGGAGTTCCTGCTATAAAAAGAGCCCTAATTGCTCCCTCTAAGCTGTGGAGTCCTGTGAGCAAAAATTCTACTTTGTGATCTACTAGCATTAAAGTTCTGAGGGAGCGATTTGGCGACTGCGTCAGTTAGTTGGCTCTGGAGCCCTCCTTCGTGAGCTAAGACAAAAATAAGTGAGCCGGAGGCTAAAAATGTGTGAGCTAGCTCACACTGACTCAGCTTAGAGGGAACCAAGGACATGATGGAGATCTGTAAAATTAGACATGGAGCGGAGAGGGCGGACAAAGAGGACTTTTTCTCCCTCTCCAGAATTCTAGAACTCGAGGACGTCCAATGAAGCCAATGGGCAGTAGATTCAGAAGGAAATACTTCTTTACACAGAGGGTGCATTCAGACGGGGGATTTACAACGGTATAGGTGCCAGTTCCAACCGGTGTACTCACCGGCGTTCAGGCGGCAAACATCTGCCTCCTGTCCCTAACCGTTGTAAAGCCCTTTACACCGTTGCACCCAAGTTTTGGTATCCTGAGTACAACGGTTGTAAATGCTGTACCCCGCCGTCTGATCACTCTCCAACGTTGCACAGCTACTTCCGTTCGGAAGCCTGAGGCTTCCGATTTTTGCCCACCATTTTTTTTAAAAGGACAGCGATAGGCGCTTGGGCGAAGCTTCGCCCTGCCGTTTGTTTAAAAAGAAAAGAAAAGGGCCTTATTGTAGCGTTTCGGAGGCGTCCGGGACCTCAGGGAGGCTACTGTGCTCTTTAAACTTTAAAGGTAAGTCCTTACCTTTAAAGTTTAAATGTAAGACAGGGTTTTTTGCACATGCGCGAAGATCGCCTTTCTATGGATGGCTGCCTGTGCGCATGCGCAAACTAAGTTTAAAAAAAACAAGCCGACGACGAGTGTGGACGGGCGTATTGCGATGGGCTCTGCAGACAGGAGGTAAGTGTGATCGCGTTTCAGCCGGCATAAACTGCACCGGTTCCAACCGGTACAGTTTATGCTGGCTGAAACGCCCCGTCTGAATGCACCCTGAGAGTGATTAAAATGTGGGATTCGCTGCCAGAGGTTGTACTGATGGCCGGTGCTCCCTCTAAGCTGTGGAGTCTTGTGAGCAAGGATTCTATTTTGTGAGCTACCGGCATTAAAGTGGTGAGGGAGCGATTTGGCTGCTGCATCAATCAGTTTGCTCCGGAGCTCTCCCTTCCTGAGCTAAGGCAAAAGTGTGTGAGCTGGAGGCCAAAAAAACTGTGAGCTAGCTCACACTAACTCAGCTTAGGGGGAACACTGGTGATGGCCATAGGCATAGTGTTGGGTGTTACAAGTCAAAACACTTCAGTATTTACAGGGTTAATTATGTTTGTTAAGTCACATGTTTGTTTGTAACCAATCTGTTTAGACAAGAGGATGCCCGGGAACTTTGGAGCTAGTTTGCTAGTCTGATTGGAAACCAAGGTGTCAAGTATTTAGCATATTGGCTTCTCCTCCCGTTCTTTGTTAGGCTAGAGAATGAGACGCCGTTCGGCTCTTCCTGTTTTACCTTTAGCTGTAAGGATGTAGACATATTAGCTCTTTGTTATTTTCATATCCTGTGTACCTTTTCCCCATGTTAGGTTTATAGTAAACCTTTTATATTTTATATTTTTGACTTACTCAAAAAGAATCCCATCACATAGACAGCTTTAAAGGGGGATTAGACAGATTCATGGAAGAGAGGTCTATCAGCGGCTACTAGCTAAAGGGAATCTTCATATTCAGAGGCAGTCCTGTGTCCATGTGTCGTAAGAGCATAAGGAGAGCCCTGCCAGCCCTGACCTGGATAGCCCGGGCAATCCCGATCCTGTCATATCGCGAAAGCTAAGTAGGGCTGACCCTGGCAAAGTACTTGGAAGGGAGACCTCCAAAGGAATACCAAGGCTGGGAGGCAGAGGCAGGCTGTTAAGCCGCCTCTCTGAAAACTTCCAAGCCCCACTAGGGGTCGCCAGAAGTCACCGTGACATCCAGGCATGCAAGCACATGCACACACGCACACAGAAATACAGAGTACTTTTAAAAAAGATCCCTGCTGGATCAGACCAGTGGTCCATCTAGTCCCGCATCCTGTCTCACACAGTGGCCAACCAGTTCCTCTGGAGGGCCCACAACAGGGCAGAGAGGCCGAGGCCTTCATTAGAACATCAGAAGAGCCCTGCTGGATCAGACCAGTAGTCCATTTAGTCCAGCATCCTGTCTCACACAGTGGCCAACCAGTTCTTCTAGAGGGTCAACAGCAGGGCAGAGAGGCCAAGGCCTTTTTTAGATAAGAAGAGCCCTGCTGGATCAGACCAGTGGCCCATCTCGTCCAGCATCCTGTCTCTCACAGGGGCCAGCCAGTTCCTCTGGAGGGCCAACAACAGGGCACAGAGGCCGAGGCCTTTCCTTGACGCTGCCTCCTGGCTCTGGGATTCGGAGGTTGACTGCCTGTGAATGCAGAGGTTCAGAGTAGTAGCTACTGATAGACGTCTCCTCCATGAATCTGCCTAATCCTCTTTTAAAGCTGTTTTATGCCTGTGGCCATCACTACATCCTCTGGCAGCGAGTTCCACATTTTAAACACTCCCTGTGTAAAGAAGTATTTCCTTTTGCCCATCCCGAATCTACTGCCCGTTTAAATGACAACAGGTCATTGGTGCACCTGTTTCACTGTTATCTGTGCTGTCTGTCAAGGGCTGCCACCTACTTGAGATTAGGGTTTCCAACCCCCCGATGGGGGATGGGGTTCCTCAGTTTTGGGGGGCCCAATCTGCTGCCGGCCAGCTGGCCAGCTGTGGAGCCCCACCCCTGAAGAATCCTGGGCTTCCAAAGTGCCCAGTGCAATGACATCACCAGGCAGTGACATCACTGCACGGGGCATGTTGTGTGGGGGACGCTCTGGTATTCAGGTAAAAACTCTATGGTGACCATAGAGTTTTTACCCGAACACTAGAACGTTCCCTGAACGACATGCCCAGTGTGATGACGTCACTTCTGGGTGTCATCATTGCAGTACACACACCAGAAGAGTCCTGGAGCCAGGGTGGAACCCCACGCCGGGGTGAAGGTAAGTCCTGGCAACTCTACTTGAGATTCTCCCGAGCTGGGCTAGAAGCCAGGGCCTCCTGTCCTTAAATCCTATGGCCCGCCACTGATCTCCCTAGCCTGTGGCGGAGTGCACCTGCTCTGGCCTGAAGTCTCTATTCCACCCTGCCCTCCTAGGTTTTTCTCAACACCTGGAGAGGTTATATGTTCTCGAAGGCTTTCACGGCCGGAGTCTATCAGTTGTTGTAGATTTTCCGGGCTGGAGAGGTTTTTCTTCCAGTCTCAGGGTAGCCCGCAACCACCACCTGACTTTGCAGGAATTACCCACTGGGCGGGTCAGGACTTCCCGCTTCCCTTCCAGGTTCTGAGGCCTTTGCCTCAGTGACTCCCGCTGTCCAGCACCCGGTCACCATGGGGACAGTTTACTGCCTTGCGCCCTTGGAGGAATAGACACTTGCTAACTGCCTTCCTTCCTCCGGGCACTCCTTTTAAAATAGCGTGTCCAAGACGGTGGAGGCCTAAGTGGTACAGAGAACCACTGCCAGCTTCAAAAGTTATAAAGTATTTATTAAAAAGAAAATGTTCATAAGTATATTTGTAGCACAGCACCAGATTTGAGCAAGGGATACAAAAGAAAGGAGTAAAAACACAATTCCTCTGTCCCTATCTCTATACATGACCTATACATGTTAAAATATAGGATAGGTTCTTTAGCTTTAAAAAGTTACAGATCTCTATATAGTCACCATTACGTTGAAGCTCCCTTCAACTCTGTAGGCTAACCACATGGACAATGGCTGCCTCCTTAGTTGGTAGTCCTGCCTCCTCTCATGGCCTCAGCACCCAAGGAAAAGAGACTTCATTTCCTGTTGCAAGGAGTTTTTATCATATCTCTTTCTCCACCCACTGACCAGGTCATGCCCGGTCAGAGAAGCATTCCCTAGGGCTTCTTCCTGGAGATTATTCCTGGATCCATTCTAGCCTAAAGCCCTCCAATCTCTGTTCCCTGCTTAAGGAAGGGGAAGAGCTTGACCCACCTATTATCTCCTACTAGATTGATTTGCGTTTGCATGGAGGTGAGCTGAGGTACATCTGGGAAGTAATTGGACCCCCCCCCCAAAAAAAAAAACCCTGGTCTTTGCCCAGAGAAAACAAAATGGTAAAAACGCAGCGTGGAGGTTTGGCTCATTTCAGACCTCCTAGGAAAAAAGGCATTTCTTCACATAGCCCCTTAGTCATGGCCTGGTGGTTTCGGACCTCTGTGAGATACTTGCCAGCGACTTGGCCTTCACTAATCTCCCCCCCCCCTTTCTGTTGCAGAGAAAATCATTGATCGCTTTGGAAAAAGAAGATGAAGAAGAGAGGAACAAAACCATAGAGAGTCTGAAGACCGCATTGAGGACCAAACCTATGAGGTAAATAATACTCCTCGTACTGTTATCAGAATCCTTGCTTCCCCCTCACCAGTTCCCTTGCATAAGGGTTTATATGCTGATCTTTCATAATCATTTCTATGAAGTTCCGATCCATGCAACGTTTGCTGGAATTAATGAAGAGGCCCAAGGGAGTTGCTAGATTTCCCTGTTCGATATTGTGAGACTCCGCATTACAGTGTGCTAGAGAATCCAGTGTTTGCCAAGATAATTTGAGAAGTGCGATGAAACTTTAAAATTAATACTTAGAATCTCAGACCTTGAAAACAGAATACCGTTTGAGTCCAATGGCACCTTCAAGACCAACAAAGTTTAATTCTGGGTATAAGCTTTTATGTGCATGCACACTTCTTGAGGTACATTGAAACAAGAGCATTACATATAGGTGGGGGGGATTAATTGCCAGGAAGGTCTAGTTAAAGTCAAGATGCATAAGTAACTGAGCTTTTGGTATAGCTAAGATTTGATTAAAGCAGTTGGTAAGACCTATGAATAGCAGCAAATTAGCATACAGATAATAAAATAGTTCGCAAACAGACGTGAGAACTAAATTTGAGTCTAGTGGCACCTTTAAGACCAACAAACAGATGTGAGAACTAAGTTTGAGTCCAGTGTCACCTTTAAGACCTACAAAGTTTAATTCTGGGTATAAGTGAGGACTGAGTGACTTAGCACGTGTAGTGAGATAAGAGCCTGATATCTGTGTTAAGCCCTGGGGGTTAACACTGTCCTGAGTGTCATAATAATTTGTAATTCAGCAATCTCCCATTCCAATCTGTTTCTGAAATTCCTTTGCAAAACCCCCAGCTACTTTGAGGTCCCTCATTGAGTGCCCTGGGAGGTCCAAATGTTCTCCTATAGGTTTCTCGATTTTGTGATTCTTGACGTCAGATTTGTGTCCATTTATCCTTTGAAAATCTTTAGACTTTGAAAATATTTGAAAAATAAAACATATTTAGCTATAGAAATCCTGCAGTGGCAGAACACTGCAGAATTTTTAATCTTTAGCAGCCTCTGTCTGACCTCAAAAGCCCAGCCTTCAAAATGCTCATTGGATTTAGCATGGGTGTGCCTTTGTCCATTAGATTGACCACTTGCCTCCAAATACTGATCTTTTTTGAAAGATCTGCTTTTGAAATAAGCCAGTACACCTGGGCGTAATCTTCGTGGGGGCGGTGGGGCGTTAGCCCCCGCCGAAATTTTTAGGAAGGTGCTCAGCCTCCCCCGGGAGCCACCCTTGCTCCTAGCAAAGCAATGCCTCTGGCCCAGCCCCAGCCCCCCCCCCCCCCGGGAAATTGGAAAGTCTACACCCAGAACCCATCATTACCCTTCTTCAAGCAGCCTTCTTTGTTCGGGGAGGAATTCCCCCTACCATATGAGCCATTTTTTCTGCGTACAGAACCAGCTTTTTATTCTTTTTGATTCTGTTGTTATTTTCATGGATAAAAACCAATTAAAAAAAATAAAGACTTAACACCTACTTACTCAGATCCTAGAATAAATTTTGTTAGCATTTAGGGAGCCCAGTGGGGTGTGTGAGAAAGAATTTAGCATGTCTGAATTGAACTCTGTTGTCAAACGGAGCCAATACAAACATCAATTTCCTCCTGTCTCCATGCAAGCTTTGACTCAATATTCCTTTTGAGCCATTTTTTAAAAGCTAACTCAAACTTTTTTGCCATTTTTCTCACTGATGGCTTTGGCGGAACACTATCCAAAGATGTATTTCATCGACTTGACTGGCTCGCCATTGGATCTTCCAAGTCCCTTGTGTGGCACACTGAATCAATTGCGCATATTGTTAATGCATCATTGTATACCACACGACTGTGGGTCCGGTTTGCAAGGCGATTGCCTTTTTTTAATAACATCCAGAGCTGTTTGTGCTTCTTTGGAGGAGGGAAAAGAAGACTGCCTGAATAGCATTGTGCAAATCAGGGGTGCTTGCATGGATTTGCGTGCTCTGCATAATTTATTCGGCATCTGCTCGCCACGCATGCGGTTATGCAGAGAATGGAAGGTCTGCCACTTCGCTGCCAGTTGTTCTGGCTGGCCCCTCGCCAACTGCCTGGGCTTCGGAGATTGTCTGGTGTCGCTCGTCCGTGCTGTAGCTTTTCTTCGTTGCCGTGGGGGCTCCTGACCGGATGGGTGTTGGGCGATTCCGTACGAAAGCCATCATTCCCACGCTGTTGTGTTTTGGATCCGGCAATTCTGGGATGCCTAGTGCAATCCTGTGCGGAATGACTCCACCCAGTGGACCTACTCCACAATGGGCTCCGATAGAAATAACTCTAATCAGGAAGAACCGGGTTTGATTCCCCTCTCCTCCACATGCAGCCGCTGGTGTGACCTTGGGTCAGTCACAAGTTCTCTCAGAGCTGTTCTCTCAAGAGCAGTTCTCGAAAGAGCTCTCTCAGCCCCATCTACCTCACAGGGTGTCTGTTGTGGGGAGGGGCAGGGAAAGGGGATTGTAAGCTGCTCTGAGAGTGCTTCGGGTAGTGAAGGCCGGAGTATAAATCTAATCTCCTCCTCCTCTTCCTTCTTCTCTACCTCACAGGGTTGTTGTGAGGATAAAATGGAGGAGAGGAGAATGATGTGTAAGCCACTTTCGGTCCCCATTAAGGAGAAATAAATAACTACAAATAAATAACTACTTGTACACAGTCCAGTCATGGAATCATAGAGTTGGAAGGGATCCTCCAAGGTCATCTAGTCCAACCCCCTGCAGAATGCAAGAAATTCACAAATACCCCCACGGTAGCTCAGAGGTTAAGACGCTGAGCTGCAGACCAGAAGGTCTGTAGTTCAGCAGTTCGAGACCCGAGTGTCTCGTGATGGAGGGAGCTCCCGTCTCTGGCCCCAGCGACTGCCAACCTAGCAGCTCGAAAGCAAGCAATTGCAAGTCGATAAATAGGCACCACTTCAGTGGGAAGGTAACAGCATTCCGTGTGCCTTGGCGTTCAGTCATGCTGGCCACATGACCACGGAAATGTCTTCGGACAGCGCTGGCTCTTCGGTTTTGAAACGGAGATGAGCACCGCACCCCCAGAGTCGGATTCGACTGGCTTTCGAGCAAGGGCAACCTTTACCTTGAGCATCCTCAAGGGCAGGAATGTTGGGAGGGATCAGAATATCCTGAATACACATTGACAACGTTGTCGTCTTTGCTAGGTTTGTAACCAGATTCATTGACCTGGATGGCTTGACGTGCATTCTGAACTTCCTGAGGAGCATGGACTATGAGACCTCGGAGTCTCGGATACATACCTCTCTCATCGGATGCATCAAAGCGCTGATGAACAACTCTCTTGGGAGAGCTCACGTCCTGGCCCACTCGGAGAGCATCAACGTCATCGCTCAGAGTCTGAGCACGGAGAACATCAAGACGAAGGTGGCAGTGCTGGAAATCATGGGCGCTGTGTGCCTGGTTCCCGGCGGACACAAGAAGGTGCTGGAGGCCATGGTGCATTACCAAAAATATGCCAGCGAAAGGACTCGCTTTCAGGTACGGAGCGTCGCACCGCTGTGTGCCCTTTTCGGCATTCGTCTCAGTTCGGTTGGAGAAGGGGAGTTCGGTTGGAGAAGGGGAGTTCTTTGGGGGAGAGGGGAATGCGATTTTGAGAAGTTTCGTTCCCCAAGGTCTTCTCGTATCTTTTCGGGCCACTGTTGACTTTAGGCAAACACGTTTCGTAGGTTCCTGAACCAAAATAAAAACCTGCAGTATCTGTTTAGTAGAGGCGAAGATAGCGTGAATGGACACACATTTGCAAGCAATCTATCTTCCATTCTCTGGGGAGAAACCTGCACATTTAAAAAAAAATTATTTGGGGATTTTTATTCCACCCTCCCCAAATGGGCTCAGGGCAGATCACAATAAATCGAGTCAAAGACTCGTTACAGTAAATCACATTAAAATAAGAAAAAACAATAAACAGTAAAATTGATAAATCTGTTGGGGCCACAAGGTGGAATCAGGTGGTCCCAGTCAAGTGTATCTACCCTCGACTTCTCTAATTACAGAAGTGAGCATTTTGGGGCTTCTCTTATGTTCTTAAGTTCACTCACCTTGGAAACCCTACGGCAGGGGTGTCGAACTCATCTGTTATGAGAGCCGGATCTGACATAAGTGAGACCTTGTTGGGCCGGGCCATGCGTGTCATAAAACGTAATGCCAGGGAGCAGAGGTATAAACTTTATAAAGGACACACACACAAAGGTGTTTTTTTTAACTTAAAATAGAAACATGCTTAAAGCATCAGCACTCTTGCAATATTTTGTTTATTTAACAGTGTCTGATAACTGACACCTCTTGCTCAGAATTCTTGCATCAAAATGACTCTGCTGTTGCAATCTTGAGTATGCTGTTCAGGTGTGTATCTGTAAGCTGCAAACCTACGATGACGCAGCAGCAGCAGAACTGGAAGCAGCAGCAGAAGACAGCCAGTTCCACCGCGGGCCTGATAGAACCCTGATCCGGCCCCCGGGCCGCATGTTTGACACCCCTGCCCTACGGAGTCACCATAAATTGGTTGTGACTTGACAGCCCCCCCCAAAAAAGCGAAGAAACCTCAAGATGCTATCTAACAGTGCAGAGTAATGAATTGTCCAGAGGTTTTTCTTCCTTTCCTCCCCCCCCCCCCCCAATTTGCGTGATTCATTTGATTCGGGTCTTTTAACATTTCGACGTGTCGTGCTTGTTGGCAGAGCCTGAGCGCAAAAAAAAAATGTTTAAACTCATTTTCACTAATACGTCTCCCTGGCCCTCGATCTTATTTTTGCATCCGCTGTATATTCCACAGACGTTAATAAACGACCTGGATAGAAGCACAGGGCGCTACCGAGATGAAGTGAGCCTCAAGACGGCCATTATGTCCTTTATCAACGCGGTCCTGAGTCAAGGCGCAGGAGTGGTGAGTTCGGGCGGGCAGAGGAGAGAGCGGCTGTGATTAGATTTGCTGTTCAAAAGACATGGGATGCGAGCAGGGCTGCCAGCTCTGGGTCGGGAAATTCCTGGATATTTTGGGGGTGGAGCCTGGGGAAGGCGGGGCTTAGGGAGGGACTTCAACGGGGTGCAATGCCATAAAATCCACTTTCCAAAGCGGCCATTTTTCCCCCCGGGGGAAATGATCTCTGTCGCCTGGAGATTAGTTGTAATTCCAGGAGATCTACAGATACCACCCAGAGGTTGGCAACCGTAGACATAAGAGCCAGTGTGGTGTAGTGGTTAAGAGCAGCGGACTCTAATCTGGAGAACCGGGTTTGATTCCCCACTCCTCCTCCACATGGACCCTGCTGGGTGACCTTGGGCAAGTCACGGTTCTCTCAGAACTTTCGTGGCCCCACCTACCTCACAAAGTGCCTGTTGTGGGGAGAGGAAAAGAAGGCGATTGAAAGCAGTTTTTAGACTCCTTAGGGCAGAGAAAAGTGGGATGTGCAAACCAACTCTGCTTCTCATCTGGAGAGGCAGGTTTGATTCCCTACCCCTCCTCCACATGAAGCCTGCTGGGTGGCATTGGGCAGTCCCAGTTCCCTCCGAACTCTCTCAGGGAAGGAGATTGTAAGCAGTGTTCCCTCTGAGCTGAGTTCGTGGGAGCTAGCTCACAGTCTTTCGGCCTCCGGCTCACACATTTTTGACTTAGCTCAGGAAGAAGGGCGGCTCCAGAGCAAACTGCTTTATGCAGCAGCCAAATCGCTCGCTCACCACTATAATGCCAGGTGCTCACAAAGTAGAATTTTTGCTCACAAGACTCCACAGCTTAGAGGGAGCATTGATTGTAAGCTACTTTGAGACTCAGAGTAGAGAAAAGCAGGGTATAAAAACCAAATCTTCTTTTTCTCCTCCTCCTCCTGACAGCCATTTCAGCTTAACACTGGTGCGGGTGCACCCCTCAGCTGTGGACCCGCACTGCTCAGCTGTTAGGTTTAAATGGCCTGAGTAGCCGAACCTGACAAAAGTTCGGTAAATGTTCAGGAAAGGCATTTCCCCCAAACATTAGTTCAGGGGCTCCGAACTGGACGAAGTTCATGCCGAATTTTGGCTCGCGAACCAGTTCGTGCCCATCCCTAATTGGAGGTGCCACATCTGTAAACAGCAGGTTAGCAGCAGAGTAAGAGGAGAGAGTGGCTCATGGTAAGGGGGAGGTGTCGGGTTGCCAACTCTGGGTTGGGAAACACCTAGAGATTTGGGGGTGGAGCCTGAGGAGGGCGGAGTTCAGGGCTTAATACTGTAGAGTCCCAACTTCCGAAGTGGCCATTTTCTCCAGGGGAACTGATCTCTGTCACCTGGAAATCAGTTGTAATAGCAGGAGGTCTCCAGCCACTGTGTGGATGTTGGCAACCCTAGGGATGTGTCTCATCAACTATCTGTCTGGGAGAACCAGGTTTGATTCCCCGCTCTTCCACATGCAGCTGCTGGTGTGACCTTGGGTGAGTCACAAGTTCTCTCAGAGCTGTTCTCTCAGGAGCAGGCCTCGAAAGAGCTCTCTCAGCCCCACCTAGCTCACAGGGTGTCTGTTGTGGGGAGGGGAAGGGAAAGGGGACTGTAAGCCGCTCTGAGACTCCGAGTGAAGGGAGGGGGTATAAATCTAATCTCCTCGTCCTCCTCCTCCTCCTCCTCCTCCTCCTCTTCCTCCTCCTCTTCTTCTTCTTCTTCTTCTTCTTCTTCTTCTTCTTCTTCTTCTTCTTCTTCTCCTTCTCCTTCTTCTTCCTCCCCTCCTGTATCCTGGCGTTCCTCCTATGTTTCCTTCCTGCCAACACCCCATCTTGCGTATCCCAAGAGCTGAGCCACCATCCAGGAACTCTAGGCCATGGGTGAGCTCTTAATTTATGCCGCTCTTGCAAGGGGCAGACCCCCTAAAAGCAGCTTTTTCCAAAAAGGTCATCTTCCCTCCCTCCTTGTTTCCAGGAAAGTCTGGACTTCAGACTTCATCTTAGATACGAATTTCTCATGCTCGGGATTCAGCCGGTCATCGACAAGTTAAGGGAGCACGAAAATTCCACGTTAGATAGGTAAGTGTGAACTGTCTGGGTGTTATTTCTGTTCGGTTTTGCATCATTTCCTTACGCTTCCTTTCCCTTTCCTGCTTGATGTCGTGTTCTACCCAGAGGTGCCTACTTTTCTTTCTAGCAATTTGAATTAGGCTAAACCCTTCCAATTATCCTTAATAATCCCAGCGCTCTCCCAGAGGCAGTACAAATTAATGGCTGCTATTAGTCATTTTTATGTTGTACTATTACTTTACAAAATGCTGTATAATATTTCTTTGGTTCCACCCTTGGAGGGGGAAAAAAATAGCCATTCATTTACGACTTCTATTTATCACCATAGCTGTTAGCCACTGGATCGTCCATCTCAGGAAGGTTTGCCATGTACAAAAGACGAACAAAGCAAAAGACGAACCGATCCTCAATACAACCAGTATAAATCCCAAATAAGAGAAAACACACACACATATTCCTAATAACCATAGAATCATAGAGTTGGGAGGGGCCATAATTTATAAAGTGCTGCATAACGTATGTGCTTTGTAGTATGTTGTACATAGTTATATTATGATTTGTTGTAAGTTATCAGCTTAACTGTAACATACAAGCACAATGGCTTCACATGTTTGTTTGCACTCTGTAATGTCTCTAACAAAACCAATAAGAACATTAAAAAAAAAGAAGAAGAAGAGTGTACACGAGATCCCACCGTCGTTGCATTCCTGATCTTCCTAACACACGGGCGGCGCAGGCTAGTTGACGAGAGCCAAGGGCCAGGGCTATAGTTAAGCTGTTAGTATGATGTTAATGTTAATGTAGTGCTCCAAATCCCACCCATTTCCAGATGATGGTAGGGATGCCAGCATACAGGTGGGACTCGGGGATGTCCTGGAATTTCAGTTCACCTCCAGACTACAGAGATCAGTTCCCCTGGAGGAAATTGATACTTTGGAGGCTGGACTCTTGGGCATTGTACCCCACTGAGTTCCCTGTCCTCCCCAGGCTCCATCCCCAAATCGTCATGAGTTTCCCAACCTGGATCTGGCAACCCTACCCCCTTTATCCCCCACCGGTGGCCGGGGAGGACCTGGCAATTGGGGGGTGGGGCTTCGAAGAAATGAATGGCAAAATGAACGATTCCCTCACGACGAGCAGATTCTGTCTCTCTCACTGAGTCCTTGTGTTTGTTGTTCATAGTGCCGTGATTTGCTAGTTTCCCAAACCTATACATTTAACAAGAGTTATGTTTCAGGTTCAGAGTTTTTAAAAATATATATAGGTTCTGAGATTTTTGAGAGAGAGAGAGAGAGAGATTAAGTTTGGTGTAGTGGTTAGGAGTGCGGACACTAATCTGGGAGAACCGGGTTTGATCCCCCGCTCCTCCACGTGCAGCCGCTGGAGTGACCTTGGGTCAGTCACAAGTTCTCTCAGAGCCGTTCTCTCAAGAGCAGCTCTCTCAGAGCTCTCTCGGCCCCACCTACCTCACAGGGTGTCTGTTGTGGGGAGAGGAAGGGAAAGGAGACTGTAAACCGCTCTGAGACTCCGAGTGAAGGGCAAGGTATAAATCTAATCTAGTAGTAGTAGTAATATTTTTCTATCCCATCTTTCACGAACACCTTCCTTCACTGGTAACTCCTTCAAATTACCCCGTCATGTCATAAAATTTAACTGGGGGGGGGGGAGTTGTGCTTTTTTAATGCTTTGACGGTGCCAAGACGGGTGGAGTGAGAGACCCCATGGCCGCATTCTGCTTATGGCCCTAGAGAGCCTCAAGGCTGCCGTTGAAGGAACCAAGGTTATAATGAGGCCCCGTCACTGTGGGGGTCCCTACTCAGTGTTTTTTGTACCTTACCTGCTCCTGGGAGAACCAGATGTATTGCAGCTGGACAGACGAGCAAAGCCGTGCCTTCAGTTGTGCCGTTTCTTCTCTCTCGCTCTTCCCCAAAGGCATTTAGACTTTTTCGAGATGCTCCGGAATGAAGACGAGTTAGAGTTTGCCAAAAGATTTGAGCTGGTATGTATCCTGACCTACAGGCTGCTTTTACTTTTGTTGGAAATGGAATGTAAAAGGGAGAAGGCCATTTGTCGGCGGGGGGAGAAAAATGAGGTCATCTCTGGCGGTTCGGACCTGGCACTGAAAGCGCTTGGATTCTCTGGCCAGAAAAGCCAAAAATTAACCATATTTGGACTCCACAGTGCATTCCCCGTTGTGGAATTTGGAAACCTTGATACAGATGGGGGGGGGGCTCTGTTGCTACTGAGGGATAACTGATTATCCTGGACAGGAGACTGTGAGAAGGGGCAATTTTGGAAGCCCACCAAGTAGAAGAAGCACCATTTCCTAAATCCTGGAGCCCCATCCAGCCTGTGGTATGGGCCACATTTATGTGGGGAGCCAAGATCCCATTGACCCAGCATTACATATGCAGCTGCCTTGCACTGAGTAAGACGCTCGGTCCATCAAGAGCAGCATTGTCTACTCAAACTGGCAGCGGTTCTCCAGGGACTCGGGCAAAGGGGCCTTTCCCATCAACTTCCGCCTGATCTTTTTAACTGGAGATGCCGAGGATTGAACCTGGGGCCTTCTGCATGCCAAGCGGAGGCTCTGCCACTGAGCCACCACCTTCCCCCTCGTTACAAAGTAGATGTGTTGAGTGCCGTCGATGCTGTTCGCTGCACCTGGCATCAGGATGATAAAGGATTCGCAAGATTTTCTTGGGCCGCGGTCCTTAGCCTTATTTATTACGTTTCCCCATCACAGGTCCATATAGACACGAAAAGCGCAACCCAGATGTTTGAGCTGACGAGGAAGAGGCTGACTCACACGGAGGCATACCCGCACTTTATGTCTATTCTTCACCACTGTCTCCAAATGCCTTGTGAGTAAAAGGGTGTCCCTTTGACTCTGTATCCACGCACACTGAAGGCTGTGGGGGTAGAGGAAGCTGCGTGGCTCTTGTAGCCGTGCAGTCCTCAGAGATTTTAAGATCTGAGAGGAAAAGGGTTGAAACACGGAGGACAGTGAGCCTAACTCCTACCAGCAAGACTTTTAAATTGCATCCACCCCAAACAAAGATACGGGCAGCGGTTTACTGGGAACTGGTAATACAGTGAAGAACGTCACAGCAGCGTTGTTGGATCAGGCCAGTGGGTTCCGCTCAGAGGTCCCCAACCTTTTTTGAGCCTGCCGTCACCTTTGGAATTTTAAGAGAGGGAGGGGGTGGGGAAGTGCCGCTCCAAAATGTCTTCTGCAGGAGGCGGAGCCAAACTCAAAATGGCTTCTGCAAGAGGCGGAGCCAGACTCAAAATGGCTTCTGCAAGAGGCGGAGCCAAACAGAGTGCTACCCTCTCAATTAGCTACCAATCGCAATTATTGTTGTTGTTGTTATTTAGATTTCTGAATCGCCCAACCCCACAAGAGGGCTCTGGGCGATATACAGTATTAAAACAGATAAAATACAATCAACATGGTAAAATCATTACAATGCACTAATAAAACAACCAATCCAGATGGTGATCAAACCCCTTTTTTTGCCGGCTGCCACACTCTTTGTGCAGCAGGGCAGGGAAGGGGATGCGTGGCCAAAAGTAAAAAGGAGGGTGCCGGTTTTAACCGTTGTTGTCCTCTACCAAAAGCCTGGTGGGACATCTCTGTCTTACAGGCCCTGCGGAATTGCATCCTATCCCGCGGGGCCCAGATGTTACTTGGCAGAGAGTTCCACCAAGTTGGGGCCAGGACCGAAAAGGCCACGGCCCTGGTTGAGGACAGCTGGACCTCTCTAGGGCCAGGGATCACCAGTAAGTTGTTGTCAGCTGATTTCAGTGTTCTTCTGGGGACGTATTGGAGGAGGTGGTCCTGGAGGGTACGTGGGTCCCTGAACACTCAAGGCCTAATGCGATGAGGCATTAGCTGTTGCCATAGATACTTCCTCCCAAACAAGCAGAGATTTGATACGTGTTTTACTTTCACCCAGTTGGTACATGATAATGTTGAGGAGTTTTATCTCAGCATGAGTTAGATCGATTTTTGTCTGAGGGGTAGCCGTGTTGAGGTAGAAACCAGGAGGAACCGTGAGGCTGCCTGTAGCCTCAGAAGGCGTGCACTCAGGTCCGTGGAAGCTGACGTGGAATATAGTGTTGTCAAAATGTTGTCTTGTTTGTCGGTTTATGTGCAGTTCTTTCTCATAACACAGCTGCTGTCTCTGCCCAGTGGTCAGCAGCGCATTCTGCCCCTTTGCTTAGAAAATACGTGGAAGAAAACCTGATAAATAGATTTTGTTTTTCCCCACAACCCCCCGGAGCATCGAGGAAACACGCTTTCGCTCTCCTGTCATGGCAACCAACCGCATGAAGGATTTTCTCAGTTATTTCCTCACAATTCTGGATTTGTCTGTGGATGTCCAGCTCAGCACACGGCCTCTTGTGCTTTTTCGCCCGCCAATAATTGGATTAAATTTTTGATACCACGTAGCTTGCCAATTCACTTATTAAACCATGCGTTTCAAAGAGGTCCGCTGCTGTTTTATGCCCCCTAGGAATAACACTTGTGCCCTTAATTTGGGGGAAGGGAATCCTTGCATACTTTTTAATTTTCCCCACCGTTCATCAGTATTCCATGGTTACTCCAGTGCACAGATGGGTGGAAGCATCCGCCTTAGTTGGAAAGGCCTTCTAAAAGATGCTGAGCCTTCCAAGGTCTTCCTCCCCCCATTCTGCATCTTCTTCCAAAAGCTTACCTAAGAAAGCTGTATTTAAATATTTTACACAGTTGACCCTTTACTGTTTCTAAATCGGCGATCCCTTCTAAAATAGCATCTGTCAATGGATTTCCTGGAACCCTTTTTCTTCTTCTACAAAGCAGCTGATTTGGTGTAGTGGTTAAGTGCGCGGACTCTAATCTGGGAGAATCGGGTTTGATTCCCCACTCCTCCACTCGCGGCTGCCGGATGACCTTGGGCAAGCCATAGTTCTGATAAGAGCTGTCCTTGAAAAGAGCAGTTTCTGTCAGAGCTCTCTCAGCCCCGCCTACCTCCCAGGGCATCTGTTGTGGGGAGAAGAAGAAGAAGAGATTGGATTTATACCCTGCCCTTCACTTGGAGTCTCAGAGCGGCTTACAAACTCCTCTCCCTTCCCCTCCCCACAACAGACACCCTGTGAGGTGGGTGGGGCTGAGAGAACTCTGACACAAACTGCTCTTTTTCAAGGACAGCTCTTATCAGAACTACAGCTTGCCCAAGGTCATCCAGCAGGTGCAAGTGGAGGAGTGGGGAATCAAACCCGGTTCTCCCAGATTAGAGTCCGTGCACTTAACCACTACACCAAACTGGCTCTGGGAGGGGAAGGGAAAGGAGTTTGTAAGCTGCTCTGAGACTCCTTTGGGTAGTAAAGGGCCATGGGGTATAAATCCAATCCCCTCCTCCTCTCCCCAAAGCAATGAGCCCCTCCTGCATTTCCTCCACTAGGGTCGCCAGGTCCTTTTCTTCTGCTGGCAGGGGGTGTGGGGGAGCTTCCCGAGAGTGGGAGGGCGGGGCAACGTTGCTGTTTACGACATCCTTGATGTGATGATGTCACACGGGGACATCAGGCAGCGATGCTCTGGTATTTTGGGTAGAATTCTATGGTTGTCACAGAGTTCTGCCCCAAATACCAGAGCATCGCCACGTGATGTCCCCGGTGTGATGTCCCACACCCCTAGTGACCATTGCTCCATGCCCAGAAGATAGCAAAAAAAACCGTCCAGGATCCCTGGCCAAATTGGCCTGGAGGAAAATGACTTCCTGACCCCAAAGTGGTGATCAGCAATTCCCTGGGCATGTAAAGAAAGGACCCCGAGAACTAAGCACTGAGCCAACCCTCCCTGCCCCCCCATCTGCCTAAATTCACAGAATCAGCATTGCTATCAGATGGCCATCTAGCCTCTGCTTGAAAACCTCCAAAGAAGGAGAGCTTTTTATAACCAGAGCACTGGAATTCAGAGCGCTGAAATTGCACATCATTTTCGATGCGTCTAGAGTTTTATTGTCTGTTTCATCCTTAGTGATTTGAAATCTGATTATCCCGTCTTTCCAGGGAAGGGTCTGCTCGCCCCTGTCCATTTCTGATTTGATGCTGCAGAAGGGAGGAGATCCTCCGATTTCATGTCACTTCCCCCCCCCCCTTCTCCTCGTTTTAGATAAGAGAAATGGCAACACTGTGCATTACTGGCTGCTGTTGGACCGCATTATACAACAAATTGTGATTCAGAATGACAAGGGGCAGGACCCAGATTCGACACCCCTGGAAAACTTCAACATCAAAAACGTCGTCCGAATGTAAGAGCTCTTTACCCCATCCCTCGAACCGAATACAAAACTCGAAAACTTCCCATGTTAACATATGACTGTTCATTCCTAACACAAATTTAAAATCATTGTTTGTCACAAGAAAAAACAACAACTGCAGTCTGGATTCTGTGACTCCAGCTAAGTGATGTGTTTTTGAGGAAGGCAGGAGGCAGTTGGAATAACCAACCCGTCTACTGAAAACTGGGGGGGGTCCCATGGATGTCTGTGTGTTTCGTGAACAGGGCATTCACACGCCTTTCTTTTTGCAGGTTGGTTAATGAAAATGAAGTGAAACAATGGAAGGAGCAAGCAGAAAAAATGCGAAAAGGTGAATGATGTGTACAAAAATGATTTATATAAAAACAAATCTTTTGGCTTCAGAAAGGAATGGGTGCAAGAGGTTGTGTAACTATTGCATATATAGTCAAAGGGGGTTTGACTCTCAAAACCGTATACCTTGAAATTTTTGATGGCCTCTAAGGAGCTACCGGACTCGAATCTAACTATTTTACTGCAGAGCAACACGGCCACCCTCCGAAACAATAGCAACCTGGTCTTCCTAAAGCACAGCAGGTAGCAAAAGGGCCTGGCACGGCTCAGGTGACGCTGCCACCACTCTGGTTTTAGGATCCCTTGAGAAGGCCCAGAGCACCCTCCCAAGACCTTCAGACCTCCCTTATTTGGCCAGATAATAGGCGTGAGGACCAGGCAGAGTAAACAACACATAAAAAGTTTAGTTTTACAGAAGGTCAGCCCAGTATGGGAAACGACAATGTGCAAGAACAATAACGAGAAGTGGGTGAAGAGAAAAGAAACCAAATGCCCTAATGCGACTAGACTCCACAGTCCCTAGTCCACTGTCTCAGTGGGGCCCTCAGTCTGCTCACCCTTCCTCTCAGGGTGAGGGTCTCTCCCAGCAGCAGCCTGGCCCTGCTCTCTTGGAGGAAAGAACAGCTCTTCTTCTGTACCAGCTCTTTTGTTATAAGTCCCCTTTCTCTGTGATTGGCTAAAATTGGCGCCAGAACCTCTCAGGGGCTTCTGGGAGCTGTAGGCCTGACCTCCTCCCACTGCTACTCAGGCTCCCTGGGCCTGCTAGGCCTTTGCTTGCACAGCCCAGATCGTGATAGGGCCACACCAGGTCAACGACTCGGAAAGTGTTTTGCTTCCTTAAGACTACAGAGTGAAAGGGTCTTGGACAGTAGGCTGGTGATAGATCTCTGCCTGACAACTTGTGGTGCCGGTGAGGGTATTAGGTAGAGGAACCAGCGATGTGACTTCAGTTAGATCCGTGGTGGTGAGAGGAAGTGACATCACAGAGGTGGGAGGCGTCAGCTCAGGGATGCGGCGGTGGGTTTCACCTCTTAGGGTTCTAAGTTGGCTGTGTGGAGTCTGAAGCTGGGTTGAAGATGGGAGGGGGAAGTTAGGGTGACTTATGAACTGTCCCCAATCCTGAACTCTCAATACCAGTATGCAACGTAGACTTCCTTAGTACTTCCTGAGAGGGGGAATGCTTGCATTTCTTTAGCAAACCAGTTAGATTCGAGTCAGTTAGAGACCAACAAGTTTTTCAGGGTATAAGCTTTCAAGAGTCAGCTCTCCTTTCGTCAGATATGAGTAGAAATGAGAGATCTCCATTCCTATGCATTTCTAACAAAGGTCTTCTTCCTCTTCTTCTTCTTCTTCTTCCTCTTTCTCTTCAAAAAAAGAACATCATGAGCTCCAGCAGAAGCTGGAAAAGAAGGAGCGCGAGTGCGACGCCAAGACCCAGGAGAAAGAGGAGATGATGCAGACCTTGAATAAGATGAAGGAGAAGCTGGAGAAAGAGTTGGCGGAGCATAAGCAGGTCAAGCAGCAAGTGGTGGACCTCACGGCACAGATCCACGAACTCAGCAGGGTGAGGCCGGGCAACTGGTTATCCTCTTTCATGGGCAGTACGCAAAGATTTCCCCTTTGCTAGTGGCCTAATAGATGAGTTACACAGTTGGCTTGAGCAAACAGAGCGGAAGATATTTCACATTTTGGAGAGGTGCAGTTGCCTAAAGGCATAGGGTTGGTGACCAATGCTGTTGCTGCCATAGAGTTTCTGGTGATTCCTAGAGTTACCCACTTGTCACTTCCAGGTTGCAACATGTGACATCACCAACATCACTACGTCACTTCTGGGTTGTACCCGGAAGTGACACTGTGATGTTGGCGATGTCATATGTCTGCACCCACTCCAGTCCTCCTGCTGGTTGTCAGGCTCAGCCCGGCAACCCCAGGAAGGCGTGAATTAAATGCGGCTAGCGTATCTGCCCAAGTGAGACCACCCCACTTGAGCCAGACCATCTTGGTTCTTTCTCACGTAGAGGGAATTTCAAGAGGATGGCGCCATGGTGAATGTCTGGGAGAAGCTGACGGTTGTAGCTAAGCTGGGATTGGTCCCTGGGTGGTAGGCTACATCGAGCCCTCGTATCACCTCCTCTGAATCTGCATCTAGACCCGTCACCATGCTTGGTATAGGTGTGAATCAGGAGGGAGGTCCCCTTTAGTCACCGTGGCTAGTAGTCACCGATAAACCTCTCCTCCATTAATCCGTTTAAAGTTGTGAATGGCTGGACCCAGGGCAATTTTGGGGCAGAAACGCACAGGAATGGAGTTCCAGCTGGCCTCAGAGTTGGCCACGCCCACTACAGCCAAAACCTCTGAGTGCGTGGCTACAGAGGGAAGGCCTGGAGAGCGACCCCGCCCCCCGGTAACTCCGAGGTGGGCAGGCCGGGGAGGCTCTGGAAGGATCGGGGAGGCATTTAAATGCCTCCCCGTGCCTCCCCTGGCCTGTCCAAGGGCCGGCTTGCCCGGGCTCCCCGCAACTGTGGGGCACCCAGGCAAACCAAGGGGAGGCATGGGGTGTGGCCTAATATGCTAATGTGCCGTGCTGTCGGGGGTGTGGCCTAATATGCTAATGAGTTTCTTCTGTTGGGTGTGGCCTATTATGTTAATGAGTTCCTACCAAAAAAAAAGCCCTGGCTGCTGGACCCATCACAGCTCACCAAACCACAATCTGACCAAACATCACCCACCCGTGCTTTCATCTTGCCTGCGGCTCATGCTGTCATGGTGTCTTCTTTTTTTCTTTCAGAGAGCAATATGCGCGTCAGTACCAGGGGGGCCCCCGCTACCCCCAGGTGCCCCCGGGGGCCCCTTACCGACCTCGTCTGTGGGATCTCTTCTCCCAGTTCCTCCACCACCACCCCCACCTGGTGGGATCCTCCCGCCACCGCCTCCTCCGCCACCGCCTCCGGGCGGTCCACCCCCTCCGCCGGGACCCCCTCCTCTAGGTGGCATCACTCCCCCTCCGGGAGCACCTCTGGGATCGGCACTGAAAAGGAAAAACATCCCACAGCCCACCAACGCTCTCAAGTCCTTCAACTGGTCTAAGCTGGCAGAGGTAAAGAACCCCTTCTCATCTGCCTTGATGCCTGATCAGCTACCGACTAGTAAAACAGTAAATCACCGTGTACAATTAAACAATATTTGTTGGGTTTTATATGCAATGTTTAGAATTCAATTATTAACAAAATTACAACAGTGACACTACAATGTGCGATATAAAGCTTAGCAGTACACACAGAGGAATACAGTACTAGTTACAGACAAACGACGGCGTTCTAGTACACTATCCGTCTGCGTGTCCTTCTTCAGGTTTGTCATTCTGTAATTGGTGTAGTGGTTAAGTGTGCGGACTCTAATCTGGGAGAACCGGGTTTGAGTCCCCACTCCTCCACTTGCACCTGCTGATGTGACCTTGGGTCAGTCACAAGCTCTGGCATAGCTGTCCTTGAAAAAGAGCAATTTGTGTCGGAGTTCTCTCAGCCCCACCCACCTCACAGGGTGTCTGTTGTGGGGAGGGGAAGGGAAAGGAGTTTGTAAGCCGCTCTGAGACTCCAAGTGAAGGGCGGGGTATAAATCCAATCTCCTCCTCCTCCTCCTCCTCCTCCTCCTGTAGCAAGCTCTAATGTGACTGGGTCTACAGCATATCATAATTGGCTAAGCTTCCCTCAGTCAGCTACTGAGTCCGCAGTGCAGCGGAGCACAGCAGAACTGGGGTTTTACCAGTCAGGACACACATACAGACCTGAACACACATGAAGCTGCCCTATACTGAATCCGACTATTGGGCCATCAAGGTCAGTGTTGTCCACTCAGACTGGCAGTAGCTCTCCAGGGTCTCAGGGAGAAGTCTTTCACATCACCTGCTACTGGGCCTTTTTAACTGGAGATGCCAGGGATTGAACCAGGGGCCTTCTGTATGCCAAGTAGAGGCTCTTCCGCTGAGCCACGGCCCCTTCCTGACAACTCTCTTGGAAATCGATTCAGGTGGGGGTCGCCGTGTCGGCCTGAAGCAGCAGAACAAAGTTTGAGTCTAGCAGCACCTTTAAGACCAACAAAGTTTTATTCAGGGTGTAAGATTTTGTGTGCACGCACGCTTTCTCACCGAGGGTCTCAGGCTGAGGTCTTCTGCTTCTTCTACCGCTTGGTCCTTTCAAGTGGAGATTTCAGGGATTGAACCTGGGACCTCCTGCATGCCAAGCAGATGCTCTGCCACTGAGCCTGGTTTTTTCCAGAGAAGAAAAATGTACACTTAAAAATGGGATGACCAGCCAGTAGGCATGCCAACCTCCAGGCGGGACCTTGGCAGGCCCGTAGCCAGGATGTTGTGGCTTCTGGGGAAGTTTTTTACCTGGTGGGGTTGAAGTTCTCAGTGCAGGGGGGGGAAAGCCATTCAGCCAATAGAAAGCCGTGACCAGGATAGATCTCTAAATTGCAAGCTGTCAATCACTTTAGAGGACAGTTCTCAGCTGCTGCAAGTTAATCACTTCTGCCAGCCTAAGCAACCATTATGAGAACAAGCCGACAGGTGCGGGGGTGTTGACTTCTAGAGTCAAGAAAGCGAACACTTAGGCAGAAAACCTCTCTCTTAAAGGAGACCACTTTCTTTTTTCCCCCTTTTAAAATATTTTTATTGAGTTTTCACTATAGTGCACAAACCTATAACATATCTTAAATAAATATTATTATTATTATTATTATTATTATCATTATCATTATCATTATCATTATCATTATTATTATTATTATTCCATCCAGAACACCCTATACAACAAAAATCTTCTAAACAGCAACAAGTCAAGCAAGCATAATTACATTTTTCTTCTAGTTAATCACTAAATAGAGTAATTATTGAGTACATACTTCCATTAGTAATATTTTTAAGCTTCAAGAGACCACTTTCTTGACACAGAGTTAGAAGGGATCCTGGAGGTCGCCTACTCCAACCCCCTTGCTCAGTGCAGGAATGGGTCAACTGCAGCACCCCACTCTGCTTAAAGGAGCACACACCTTTGAAAACGTTTTAAAACGATTGATAAAAGCATTTATGGAAATTCTTGTGGGGCTGTGCCTTTAAGAGAGGGGGTGGAGCCCCCAAAAGACCCTCCGTAGCTATGGGCCTGGACTTGGGGATTCTCTGGAATTACAGCTCATCTCCAGACTACAGATATCAGTGCCAGTGGAGAAAAGGGATGCTTTGGAGGGTGGACTCTAAGGCGTTGTACCCCTCTGAGGTCTCTGTCCTCCCCAGGCTCCGTTTCCCAACCTGGATCTGACAACCCAAGGACCCCCCCCATCCCCTGCCAGGGGGGCAGGGACCTGGTAACCCTACCTGCCAGGGAGGTTGATGGTGTGTTCCACTGGGCAGAAAGACAGTCCTATAGATGAACTTAATTGGATACGTTTCTGTTCAATATTACAAAAATGTGGCATTTAAAATGAGTGACGTTTCTCTCCTCTCCTTCTCTTTTTCCTCGTGCCTCTCTCCGCCGCCCCCCCTGCCCAGAACAAGTTAGAAGGCACCGTGTGGACAGACATAGACGATGCAAAGGTGTTCAAGGTGCTGGACCTGGAAGATCTCGAGAGGACGTTCTCCGCTTACCAAAGGCAGCAGGTAACACATCGCATGTGGGAGAGCAAGAGAAGGGCCTCCCCCGTCCGAACTCTCCCGTTGCCTGATACTTTGGAATGCAACCTTTTAATCGCCGTCTCTGTTGGGGGGGGCGGTTTGCACGTAGCACCTTTATAACTTGTTCTGCCGTCGTGGTCGGGTATGTCTCTGTGTCGTCTTGTTTTGAACGGGTGATCCGTGGCCTGAACGAGAAGCTCTTTGCACAAGCACGCGGGCCTGACGGGACATTTCGGAGGGCACGCATGTCCAGATCACGAAGTGGGATAACTTGATGAATCGCACGGCGCGGCTGCAAACTAACTCAACAGATTGTGGCTGCATGTAGACTTTGGTAGGGTTCAATAACGACACAGCACACAGAGATTTGTACAAGCTGTCTGACCAAGCTCAGTTCTCTCTCTGTCCCAACTGTCCTCTGCTCCTCAACTGCCTGTCAGCAGCGTTTTATTATAATCGAGCAGTCAATCACACATAGTACAGTGAAAACGTTACGATATAGAAGAAGCCTCTCACTAAATCACAGTGTGTTTCACAGAATGTTCTTTCTCATCGCTCATTATTATCTTGCCTGAATGTTGCAGAGTCTGTGCTTTCAGTAACTTAACAGTCTCATGCAGACTCGGAAGACCTTGTGCATCTGCCAAGCCAATCTCCCGGTGAGAACTTGAGACCTCCTGGGTTTGCCTCACGGGAGTCTCTAATCCCCACAAATCCCTCCAAGAATAAGCCTTCAATTTCATATCCTGAATGATTGTTTCCCCCCCCCCCATCTCTTCTCATAACCGTCAGTACTGTAATGACACATCTATGTTGGTAGTAGAGAGCAAGCCAGGAAAGACTGTACATCTTTAAAAGAGCAGGGCCCCGGCTACGTCTGCCGGTTCTCGCAACAGCCATGCCTCTTCGAAGTGGCAGCTGATCAAAATATTGTGTTCAGTGTCAAAGGCAGTACTCACCAGCTCTAACTGCCCAGAACATTCAAGTGTCTCCTTATGCGCTGCGCCCTCCCATGCACACTTCACTTTACATACACAACTCCTCTTCTCTCCACACATGGCACCTTCTAACCCCCCCCCTTCTCACATGCTCCCTACATGTATCCAGATTAGCAGGGGTCATTTCGTAGAAAAAGAGGTGCAGGAGCTCATTAGCATAACTTGTTCGCATATGCCACACCCCCTGGCATCACTGGAAGTGTGTCAGAAGGCAACACCCACTGCTCAGGCTCCACTGGACTGTTTTGGATTGCTAGCTATTGGGGGGGGGAGGAACGTGCAGATCTGTTCTCGCAGAGGAGGGAGAGCTTGTATGTGAAGGTGGGATGGGGGGGAGCTCTGCAACCTACCTGGCTGCTTCTTGCTCCTTGTGGCCTGACTGAGGGCTGCTGGGAGCAGGGGGCGGGGCTTATTGCATGGTCCCGCCCTCTGGGCTCCTTACTGCCGGAGCTCCGCTCCTGTGCGCTCCCGCAAGAAATGAGCCCTGCAGATTAGTATACGTGCTTCTCCTACACACAAAACACTTCCATGAAGGGGAGGGGGGGAGCGTGAAATACGTTTCGATAAATGCACACAATTTTGGCATGTGTATTTCACTGCATGCGCATACTGGCTGCCTTCAGACATCACAGAAAACGCCAGTTTAAAATGAAGCTTTGTTGGCGACGGCACAGTCATATGGTTGCTGTGTTCACGCACTGTCCCATCATTCCTTCCTCCTCCTTTCCTGTATGAAGAGTAGTTGAATGCTCTCCAGTTTGACCGAGCTCCAAAAGCAGAATGTCTTGAAAATTTGGGAGTGTGTTTTCCCAGACTGGACAATTTGTCCGGGATCCTGTTTTCAAAAACATGACATTCTGATTAAGTCATGCTTCTTAAATATATACTACTGGATGTTTGACTGCCTTCGTAATCCTGTAACAACACAGCCCCCAGACCTACATCCAAGGCATCAGGAGCCACATAAAATTGTTTTTGGTAATCGGGTGTCTGTAAAATAGGTGTATCCATCTAAAACAGGGTAACTTTCAATCCTGCTCCGGATATAAGGAGGGAAGGGAGGGAACATACAAGTGCAAGAAACAAGCCCACATCCCTGCGTATTGCAAGCAGAGATGTGTTTGTACCTTCTGAATGCAGGCCATGTTTTCCTGTGTTGTCTGAAGGTGTACCCACCAAAGCAATGGTTTGCCCCACACACAAAAAATCAGTAGGACACCCACAAATCACTGTCTTGAATTTTGTCTTGAAGATCACACTCATGCCAGGTCTGTATGCACGTTGAGTCCGCTACCTGTACAATGATTCAGTTAGAAGAAAAGCACAGATGGGTAAAAAAAACCTCCCACAGCAGCTGTTTGAATTGGTCCTTCATTTACATCTCTTTATAGTAAGGAAGTAATTAGAGTATAGGAAGGCAAGAGTGGGCATCTTGTGTGTGTGTTAAGGAAGTGGAGCAGCTGGGGATTTCTAGTAATCAGCTTTTGAGAGTAATCCCCTCAAAATTCGGAAGGTGACAGTCGTCTGGGGACGGGGCAGCATCCACGTTTAAGCTCTTTTAGAAGGTGCAAGTTTAATCTGCTCCTGGCACCAGTTAAGAATCAGGGTGGCCGGCAGGTCAGATGTTGAGAGCCCTGAAGTCGGAAGGGATGTATTTATTTGACCCAGAAACCAATTGGAAGGAAGTGCAGTTGCCGCAAAATGGGCTGAGTGTCTGCAGCCCTCAGTGAATCAGTCAACAGCCTGGCAGTCACATTCTGAACAGCCTGAAGTTTCTGAAGCGCCTTCAAGGGCGGCCCTGCATAGAGTGAATTGCAGGAGTCTAGGAGGTGACTGTCGCTTGAATCGCTGGTCAGACCCAGAACTGGTGCAAAAAGAGGTTCTGTTCCTGAGCCCTCTGGATACTTGAGACATAGGAGAACTGTGTGCATCAAGGCTGTTGTGTAGTTATTGTTGTGAGATATTATGTGTGTGGCTTGTTGTGTCTGTGAAAGCGTGTTTACCCGTGTCACCCACACTCTCCCCTCAGTTCGTGTCTCCTGAGTGTCGCCTCCTTACCAAAGGCAGAGGTGTAAGCTTGGAAATCACTAAGGCTCTGGCAGATACATTCAAAGGTCTCTTCTTAAAATAAAACTTATCTTTATTATAGAAACACATTCAGACATTTGCCTGGCAAGATGACCAGCAAGACGCTATGCCAGCCTGCCAACACAGTAGAATCCTATTTCCTAAACATTGATAGAATACACAGAAAAATAAACATGCAAGCAAAGTTTCCCCCACCCCATGGCATGCAGCGAACGAGAGGCCTCTCAGACTGACTCCTACCAAGAGTCAGCGAGAGTCTGTTGGATCTGACCAGTATTTATACCAAAGATAAAAGGGGTCCCTCAATAATCAAATTACAGTTGTAAATTAACATTTAGAAGTTGAAATTGTCTTGCAGGAAATTTGCATCCTTTCCTTGGTCTTACACAACAAAAGTGTACACATTTTACAGGATCAATACAGCGTCATTGTTTTCTTCCAGGTGTTCCCCAATCATGGGAAATGAACTGTCCTTTGATGTTTGCTGAGATGGGGTGTGTGAATTCCTGTACCTCAGGAAGTTAGATTGTCTTTTGGATTGAAGTCTGCCAGCTGCCCAAATGGCCACACATTTTATTGCCTAGGAAATTGGGGGTATTGGCAAATCTCACATCTGTGGAGATTTCCTGGGAATTTCCTGGGAATGGAATGTGTTACATCTTCAGTGAAAAAAGGACTAGTCTGTTTGCTAGCAAGGGCAGAGACAGATATATATGGATTTCATAAACTATTTGGTTCATTTTAAACCCAAACCTTCTATATTTCTAAAATTTCTTACCACAGTTATCAGTGGAGGGTAGAAGGAAAAGTAGAAGTTGCCTCATAGGGCATGGAATCGTTGCCCCACCCAGCTTAATATTTTCTGTTCTCTTCTGCTGGGGAGGGACCATGACTCAGTGATAGAGGATCTGCATAGCATGCAGAAGGTCTCAGGTCTGATCCCAAGGAGGAATTTATACCCCACCCTTCACTCAGAGTCTCAGGGCAGCTTTTTTCCCTTCCTCTCCCCACAGCAGACACCCTGTGAGCCAGGTGGGGCTGAGAGAGAACTGTGACTGGCCCAAGGTCACCCAGCTGGCTGCATGTGGAGGAGTGGGGAATCAAACCTGGTTCTCCAGACTGGAGTCCGCCGCTCTTAACCGCTACACCAAACTGGCTCTCCGGGTAATGGTAAAGACCTCTGCCTGAGACCCTGGAGAAACACTGCCGGTCTGCATAGACAATACAGACCTTGATGGACCAGTGGTCTGTTTGGGCAGCTTCCTGTGTTCATGTGGCTTGCCAGGCCTTTGAGCCTTGAGGTCTCCCCCCAGTCTCGTTACCTTTTATTTGTCAAAGGTATCTAGGATTTTAGGCATGCCCAAATCCCACATTTATTCTGTGTGGGATAGGGTGCAGCTGGAAATGAGGAATCCACTGCCAGAGGATGTAGTGATGGCCACAGGCATAGACAGCTTTAAAAGGGGGTTAGACAGGTTCATGGAGGAGAGGTCTATCAGCAGCTACTAGCCATGGTGACTAAATTGGTACTTCCACATTTGGAGGTGGTCAGCCTCTGAATTCCAGTGCCAGGAGGCAGCATCGGGAAGGTCTCAGCCCCTACACCTTGTTTGTTGACTCTCCAGAGGAACTGGTTGGCCATTGAGTTGAGACAGGAGGCTGGACTAGATGGGCCACTGCTCTGATCCAGCAGGGCTCTTCTGATGTTCTTATGAAGGCCTCAGCCTGCTATGACCTGTTATTGGCCCTCCAGAGGAACTGGTTGGCCTCGGTGTGAGACAGGATGCTGGACTAGATGGACCACTGGTCTAATCCAGCAGGGCTGTTCTTATGTTCTAATGAAGACCTCGGCCTCTGTGCCCTGTTGTTGGTCCTCCAGAGGAACTGGTTGGCCATTGAGTGAGACAGGAGGCTGGACTCGATGGGCCACTGCTCTGATCCAGCAGGGCTCTTCTGATGTTCTAATGAAGGCCTCGGCCTGCTATGATCTGTTATTGGCCCTCCAGAGGAACTGGTTGGCCACTGTGTGAGACAGGATGCTGGACTAGATGGGCCACTGGTCTGATCCAGCAGGGCTCTTCTGATGTTCTAATGAAGGCCTCAACCTCTCTGCCCTGTTGTTGGCCCTCCAGAGGAACTGGATGGCCACTGGGTGAGACGGGATGCTGGACTAGATGGACCACTGGTGTGATCCAGCAGAGCTCTTCTTGTGTTCTTATGAAAGCCTCGTCCTCTCTGCCCTGTCGTTGGCCCTCCAGAGAAACTGGTTGGCCACTGTGTGAGACAGGAGGCTGGACTGGATGGACCACTGGTCTGATCCAGCAGGGCTCTTCTCGGAGTAGGGAATCAAAGAAGGGAGAAACTTCGATTCTACATCCAGGCCTTGGGTAGGAGAGGAACCAGGTAGAGAAGGCCATCATGTGAATTGTAACTGATTTCTGGAATGTGCTAGTGGTTCCTGATTTGGAGTAGCCTCCCGCAACCTGCTCATTTGGAACGGGGAACCAGATTTTGCTAAGTTGGAATACCTGGAGGTAGCTGATAGGGTGTTGCGTGATAGTGAGTTAAGGGTTGCTTCAAACATGGCAGCTTTCCTACACGGAAGGACAATTCTCAGTACGCCTGGGTTTAAATTGGAGTGCTTTAATTTGCATGCTGTGCAGCACATGCATGCACACTGGGAAGAATCAGCCGATTCTTCCTTTCTCACTAGGTGGACATGTGCAGTGCCAAGGCATACAGCTGGGTGGATTAAAAGTGCAAATCTAGAAATCCGGTGTCTGCCGTCTCCTGTATGCTGTGCAGAATTCCACTGCCTTCGAATTGTGTCGTGGGTGAAGGAGCCCTTCCCCACGTGAACACATGTGAAGCTGCCTTATACTGAATCAGACCTTTGGTCCATCAAGGTCAGCACTGTCTACTCAGAGTGGACGCAGCTCTCCAGGGTCTCAGGTGGAGGTCTTTCACATCCCCTACTGCCTGGTCCTTTTTAACTGGAGATGCTGGGGATAGAACCTGGGACCCTCTGCACGCAAAGCTCTTTCACTGAGCTAAAGGTAAAGGTTTCCCTTGTTTGAAAGCCAGTCAGATCTGACTCTAGGGGGCAATGCTCATCTCTGTTTCCATGCCGAAGAGCCAGCGCCGTCTGAAGACTTTTTCCATGGTCATGTGGCCAGCATGACTAAACACCGAGGCGCACAGAATGCTGTTACCTTCCCACCAAAGCGGGTACCTATTTATCTCCTTGCAATCTCTTGCTTTCAAACTGCTAGGTTGGCAAGAGCCGGGGCCAGAGACGGGAGCTCACTCCGTCATGCAGCACTCGGGTCCCGCACTGCCGAGCTACCGACCTTCTGGTCTGCACTTCAGCGTCTTAACCTCTGAGCCACCGCTGCTACAGTCCCACAAATTAATTTCTTACGCACTGCCGGCAGAAAGCGTGGCCATGCTTTTATGAAGTTCTTCGCTTCAGCGTGGCTTTGTGCGAGAAGCATTTCCCCGTGGACTTCGGCAGCGTTCCATTTACCAGCCTTGCTGCTAACTTGTCGGTTTCTTCGATCGTTTAACTTCCCCCATAATTTAAGGTGAAATAATTACAGGCTATAGTCACAACTGGAAGAAGTGCACACCAGCAGTGTCAGCTCTTGTTACAAATGAATGCGCCGCCGGCCATTACTTCAGAAGAGCAGTCTCTTAAAAGGAGTGCTTTCTGTTGTCCGTTCCGGTCTAAATATTTGCTGTTGCATCGGCAATCAAGTCTTGGTGCAATTATGGAAGTATTAGGCCCTTTAGAACAGCGCGAATGTTCTTGCATCTAGGGATTCTTAAATTACTGAAGAAGGCCTTACAAGCACTTGTGGAAAAGCAGAAGTCTGTGTTGGGGATTATTAGGAAAGGGATTGAAAATAAAATGACCAATATTATAATGCAGAACTTAAAAAGGTTAGTCAAGAATAGAAGAGGGCCAGCTATAAAAACCTGATTATGAAACATACAAAAATATACATGTATTTATTAAACACAAATTAAAATAACAAATAAGGGCCCATTCATACCTCATATACAAATATACAAATATAAAAATACAAATGCTGATGAAATAGACCTAATGCATTTCGGCCTTCACAGGCCTTCCTCAGAGGTCTAATACAAATGGAACATATTGGCTAATATGTAAAAATATATACAATCAAGCATATATGATAAGTACTTATTAACGTATATGTTAACAGCATCAAGAATAATGGTAGCAAAATATTGGAAAACAGATAAACTGCCTTCTGGAATGGAAATAGCTAAAAAAAACTACTTGAGGTAGCAGAATTAGATAAATTAACAATGATATTACGTGGAAAAGAAGATAAAATATTTCAAAAGAAATGGTTCAGAATGTACAAATGGTGGGAGAAATTTACTATGTATAAGACCTCCAAAAAGTGAATGTAAAGGTTGAAAGTGTTTGTGAACCTTTTTAGGTTCTGAATTCTAGATTTTAGGTTCCGGGTTTTTTTCCCTTTTCCCTTTTTTTGTCCTTACAATATTATAATGCTCCTGTATAAATCTATGGTGTGGCCTCATTTGGAATCCGGTGTACAGTTCTGGTCACCGTATCTGAAAAAGGACGTTGCAGGGCTGGGGAAAGGTACAGAAGAGGGCAACCAAGATGAGGAGGGGGTTGGAGACCCTCCCCTAGGATGAAAGGCCGAAGAGTCTGGGACTTTTCAATTTAGAAAAGGGACGACTAAGACGGGACATGATAGAGGTTTGTTTATTTTTAAAAATAGATTTTTATGAAGTTTTCATAGAACAACAACAATTTCAACGTATTAACGTAGCAACATGAACAACATATTTCAAGAAAAATACAAAGCATGTTGTCGAAGGCTTTCACGGCCAGAGTTCATTAGCTGCTGTAGATTTCCCGGGCTGTGTGGCCGTGGTCTTGGCATTGTAGGACCTGACGTTTCGCCAGCAGCTGTGACTGGCATCCTCAGAGGTATGACACGAGAAAGATGGAGGACTCTCTGTGTCAAGGTGAGAAGAAAAATGGTAGGCCACCTTCCTGAGTAGATATAAATTACCTGCCTACTATTTTTCTTCTCACCTTGACACAGAGAGTCCTCCATCTTTCTCTGTCATACCTCTGAGGATGCCAGTCACAGCCGCTGGCGGAAGGTCAGGTCCTACAGTGCCAAGACATCCCGGGAAATCTACAACAGTTAATACAAAGTATAGTTCGAGAGGAAAATCTCTAGTCCTAACAGCCCAATATTCAAAAGGTTACATACAACAACAACGATAGATATTAATGACAAACTATAAAGATCATTCAGACTTATTAAAATTCTGTATGAATGTTTACAGAGCCAGTTTGGTGTAGTGGTTAAGTGCGCGGACGCTAATCTGGGAGAACCGGGTTTGATTCCCCACTCCTCCACTTGCACCTGGCTGGATGACCTTGGGCAAGCCGTGGTTCTGATAAGAGCTGTTCTTGAAAAAGAGCAGTTTCTGTCAAGAGCTCTCTCCGCCCCACCTACCTCACAGGGTGTCTGTTGTGGGGAGGGGAAGGGAAAGGAGTTTGTAAGCCGCTCTGAGACTCCTTTGGGTAGTGAAGGGCGGGGTATAAATCCAATCTCTTCTTCTTCTTCTTCTTCTACATATAATTGACTATTTCATTAAAAAATGTTGAGGAATCTGGGATCTGGGAGGTAGATAGAGCTTTATAAAATGATGCACGGGGTGGAGAGAGTTGACAAAGAGAGCTTTTTGTCCCTCTCCCAAAATACTCGAACTTGGGGCCACCCAATGAAACTGATGGGCCGTAGGTTCAGGACAGGCAAAATTAAACACTTCTTTATAGAGTGAGTGATTAAAAATGTGGGATTTGTTGCTAGAGGATGCAGAGTGGGCCACAGGAATAAACAACTTTAAAGGGGGATCAGACAGATTCAGGGAGGATAAATCTATCAGTGGCTACTAGCCATGGTGGCTGAGGGGAACCTCCATATTCAGAGGCAGTCAACCTCTGAACACCAGCTCCAGGATACAACATCAGGGGAAGGCCTCGGCCTCTATGCCCCATTGTTGGCCCTCCAGAGGAACTGGTTGGCCACTGTGTGAGGCAGGATGCTGGACTAGATGGACCATTGGTCTGATCCAGCAGGGCTCTTTTTATGTTCTTATCACTAGGTAAAACAAAGTCACTTTCTTGGGGTGGTGGTGGGGGGTGCTTTTTAGAGAGAGCCAGTTTGGTGTAGTGGTTAAGAGTGCAGACTCTAATCTGGGAGAACTGGGTTTGATTCCCCACGCTTCCTCCTGCAGCTGCTGGTGTGACTTCAGATCAGTCACAAGTTCTTTCAGAGCTGTCCTCTCAAGAGCAGTTCTTGAGAGCTCTCTCAGCCCCAATTACCTCACAGGGTGTCTGTTGTGGGGAGAGGAAGGGAAAGGAGATTGTAAAGCTGCTCTAAGACTCCTTTGGGTAGTGAAGGGCAGGATATAAATCCAATCTCCTCCTCCTCCTCCTCCTCTTCTTCTTCTATGCCAGTTTGGTGTAGTGGTTAAGTGCGCGGACTCTAATCTGGGAGAACTGGGTTTGATACTCCACTCCTTCACTTGCACCTGGATGGATGACCTTGGGCAAGCCATAGTTCTAATAAGAGCTGTCCTTGAAAAAGAGCAGTTTCTGTCAGAGCTCTCTCAGCCCCACCTACCTCACAGGGTGTCTGTTGTGGGGAGGGGAAGGGAAAGGAGTTTGTCAGCC
>NW_015173684.1:698364-706673 GCF_001447785.1 Gekko japonicus | reverse complement strand
GCTCTGAGACTCCTTTGGGTAGTGAAGGGCGGGGTATAAATCCAGTCTCTTCTTCTTCTTTTTTTACCTCACAGGGTGTCTGTTGTGGGGAGGGGAAGGGAAAGGAGTTTGTAAGCCGCTCTGAGACTCCTTTGGGTAGTGAAGGGCGGGGTATAAATCCAGTCTCTTCTTCTTCTTTTTTTACCTCACAGGGTGTCTGTTGTGGGGAGGGGAAGGGAAAGGAGTTTGTAAGCCGCTCTGAGACTCCTTTGGGTAGTGAAGGGCGGGGTATAAATCCAGTCTCCTCTTCTTCTTTTACCTCACAGGGTGTCTGTTGTGGGGGGGGGAAGGGAAAGGAGTTTGTCAGCCGCTCTGAGACTCCTTTGGGTAGTGAAGGGCGGGGTTATAAATCCAATCTCTTTTTCTTCTTCTTCTACCTCACAGGGTGTCTGTTGTGGGGAGGGGAAGGGAAAGGAGTTTGTAAGCTGCTCTCAGACTCCTTTGGGTAGTGAAGGGCGGGGTATAAATCCAGTCTCTTCTTCTTCTTTTACCTCACAGGGGTGTCTGTTGTGGGGAGGGGAAAGGAAAGGAGTTTGTGAGCTGCTCTGAGACCGCTTTGGGTAGTGAAGGGCAGGGTATCAATCCAGTCTCCGTCTCCTCCTCCTCCTCCTCCTCCTCTTCCTCCTTTCTTCTTCTTTAATGGCATAGAAGCTAGACGAGCAGAGATCAGAAACCTAGTCTGAGGGATTCTCATAGGAATCTCCTGTTTGATCCCCCAGCATTCTATACTTCCTCCATTTCAGTGGAGCTTATGCAGGAGATCTTCCGGGGGGGGGGGGCGCGTTGTCTCGAGCCCCCGCACGGAGTGAATCCCATATCAAATCCCGTTTTCCTCCCCCCCCCCTTTCTTTTCCTTTCTTTTTTTGTCCTGATTTTGTAAATGTTTGCTCAGGGCAAATGGGCAGGGGTGAGGAAGGACAGCTTCTGCACTTGGGAAAACAAATCCTCGCGTCCTAATTCAGGGGGGGGGGGAGCCACTGATGGGTTCGCTTTGGCTCCGTGCCCCTTCACACATATCTTTCTGTGTAGCAAGGGGCGGGGGGAGAAAAGCTACCCTACTGCAGGACATTCTTAATTTATAGGGTTAGATTTATTTTTAAAATTTTTTAAAAATCAAATCAGAGTCTGAAAGAGGGCCTCCGTATAGGGATGCCAGCCTCCAAGTGGGACCTGGGGACCCCCCTGGAATTAAAACTCATCTCCACTCTGCAGAGATCAGTTCCCCTAGAGAAACCGGCTGCTTTGGGGGGTGGACTCTAGAGCATTGCACCCTACTAAGGCCCCCGTCCTCCCCAGGCTCCATCCCCAAATCTCCAGGAGTTTCTCAGCCTGGATCTGGCAACCCTACCCCCCCCCATTCCCTGCCGGAAGCTGGGGGGGGGACCTGGCGACCAGTGTTCCCTCTAAGCTGAGTTAGTGTGAGCTAGCTCAGAGTTTTTTAGCCTCCGGCTCACACATTGTTGTCTCAGCTCAGGAAGGATGGCTCTAGAGCAAACTCATTGATGCAGCAGCCAAATGACTCGCTCACAACTTCAATGCCGGCAGCTCACAAAGTAGAATTTTTGCTCACAAGACTCCACAGCTTAGAAGGGAGCATTGCTGGCAACCAATGTTCCCTCTAAGCTGAGTTAGTGTGAGCTAGCTCAGAGTTTTTTAGCCTCCGGCTCACACATTGTTGTCTCAGCTCAGGAAGGATGGCTCCAGAACACACTAATTTACGCAGTAGCCAAATCACCTGCTCAGAACTTTAATGCCGGTAGCTCACAAAGTAGAATTTTTGCTCACAAGACTCCACAGCTTACAGGGAGCATTGCTTTCAACCCGATGCTGTAGCTTTCAAAGGGGTTTTCGCATCTTGTGATACGTTCCCGTCAGCCTAGTCTTCCAAATATTGAGTGGGGGTCCAGGGAGAAAGGCTAAGTACGATTTCTTCAACCGATTCTAAATGCATGAACTCATTTTGGAAGGAGCATTCCCAGAGAGCCGCGACAATTAAAAAAAAAGCTAGTACAGGTGATTATTTTTGTATTGCTTGAGCGTGTGCTTAACAACATGAGAGAAGCCATGTTGGATCAGGCCAATGGGCCCATCCAGTTCAACGCTCTGGGTCACACAGTGGCTAAAACCCAGGGGCCATCAGGAGGTACCCCAGCGGGGCCAGAACTCCAGGAGCCCTCCCATTGTTGCCCCCCCAAGCACCAAGTAGACAGAGCATCTCTGCCCCAGACGTAAGAAGCCATGTTGCTTCATGCCAGTGTCCCATGCAGTCCAACACTCCGTGTTACACAGTGGCCAGAAATACCAGGTGCCATCAGGAGGTCCACCAGCGGGGCCAGAACTCCAGAAGCCCTCCCACTCTTCCCCCCCCCAAACACCAAGAACACAGAGCATCACTTGCCCCAGAAAGAGTGTTCCCTCTATACCTTGTGGCTAAGAGCCACTGATTGACCTCTGCTGCATATGTTTATCCTGTCCCCTCTTGAATCTGTCTATGCTTGTAGCTACCACCACTTCCTGCAGCATTGAATTCCACGTGTTAATCACTCTTTGGGTGAAGAAGTACTTGCTTTTATCTGTTCTAAGCTTACTGCTCATTAATTTCACGGAGTGCCCACCGGTTCTCATCTTGTGAGAAAGGGAGGAAAGGACTTCTTTCTCTATCCCATGCCGAATTTTGTAAACCTCTATCATGTCACCCCTCAATCGTCGTTTCTCCAGGCTAAAGAGCCCTCACCTCTTTAACCTTTCTTCATAAGGAAAGTGCTCCATCCCCTTAATCGTTTTAGTTGCCTTTTTCTGCCCCTTTTTCCAATGCCATAATATCTTTGTTGAGGTGGACAAATTACCGCACTCATCATGCAAGGTGAAAGCGCTAAAAAGCAAGCCCATGAATAAGCGCTAAAAAAAAGCAGTTTGCAAATTGGAAGTGGGGTCTCAATGATAAATAGTATTGCCGCGTTCCCACTTCCAACATTCCTATATAGCCCGAGATGGGTACAAAGTGATCTTAGCATGTGAGATTCTCTGTACTTATTGCAGCCGGGGCCTTTTTAAAAATGGGCTCTCTGTCGCCAAGGGTGTCCCGTGTTCATTAAGCGAGTCTTCCGTGCAGCACAGATATTTGAAGATCCTCCCCTCTGACACAGCTGAAGCAATAAAGCTTTCGGCAAGATAGCTGTGTGCACAGAGCCCGTCTCCCTGGGACTGGATTGATGAGCTATTTTCAGTGTGTTCGGATTGGTTTTTCCCCCCCTAGCTCGCCTTGACCCGCTGTACGCCAAACCTCTCCTCCTGCCTCTGGGACCTGGCGCAGTCAGATAGATGCAGAAATATCGTGCCCCGAAACCGTCCACTAATGAGAAATAGGACAGGCCCTGCCATCTCCCCTTGATGGCACTTGAGCTAATGGTGTGTGATGACTACTGTGATATGAGTTCTTCTTCTTCTTTTTTTTAAAGAGCCATAATAGCGCATGAAATGGAAGATTCTGGAGAGGCAGAGCGGGGGGCCCTTCAGATGCCAAGCGAATGCGTTTTTATTTGTGGTGGGGTTTAATGCAGGGGTCCCCCAAACCTTTTGAGCCTGCAGGCCCATTTGGAATTCTGACACAGCACGGTGGGCGCTGCCACAAAATGGCTGCCGCAGGAGGCGGGGCCAGCCACGAAACGATTGACACAGGTTAACTTCAGTCCCACAGTGTGGAGGAGAGGAGAGGAGATTGGATTTACACCCCACCCTTCACTACCCAAAGGTGTCTCAGAGCGGCTTACAAACTCCTTTCCCTTCCCCTCCCCACAACAGACACCCTGTGAGGTAAAAGAAGAGAGAAGAGATTGGATTTATACCCCGCCCTTCACTACCCAAAGGTGTCTCAGAGCGACTTACAAACTCCTTTCCCTTCCTGCCCCACAACAGACAGCCTGTGAAGTAGAAGAAGAAGAAGAGGAGATTGGATTTATACCCCACCCTTCACTACCCAAAGGAGTCTCAGAGCGGCTTACAAACTCCTTTCCCTTCCCCTCCCCACAACAGACACCCTGTGAGGTAAAAGAAGAAGAGAGAAGAGATTGGATTTATACCCCGCCCTTCACTACCCAAAGGAGTCTCAGAACGGCTTACAAACTCCTTTCCCTTCCTGCCCCACAACAGACAGCCTGTGAAGTAGAAGAAGAAGAGATTGGATTTATACCCCACCCTTCACTACCCAAAGGGGTCTCAGTGTGGCTTACAAACTCCTTTCCCTTCCCCTCCCCACAACAGACACCCTGTGAGGTAGGTGGTGCTGAGAGAATTCTGACAGAAACTACTCTTTTTCAAGGACAGCTGTGCCAGAATTATGGCTTGCCCAAGGTCATCCAGCCAGGTGCAAGTGGAGGAGTGGGGAATCAAACCCGGTCCTCCCAGATTAGAGTCCGTGCACTTAACCACTACACCAAACTGGCTGGAGCCTTCTGCTGTGGAGCCTTCTGCTGTGGTGGCTAGGGTTGCCAACCTACAGGTGGGGCCTGGAGATCTCCCACTTCTACAACTGCTCTCCAGACAGCCAAGATCAGTTCCCCCGGAAAAAATGGCTGCTTTGGAAGGTGGACTCGAAGGCCTTGTACCCTGCTGAGGACCCTCCCCTCCCCTCCCCTCCCCAAACCCTGCCCTCCCTGGCCCCACCCCCAAAACTTCCAGGTATTTCCCAGCCCAGAGCTGGCAAGTCTAGTGGTGGCAGCTGCTGCCAAAGCAACATTTCAAAAAAAAATCTGCACAGGCAATCAAATCTCCAGTGGCCAATTAGAAGCCTTGCTGGGGAAAAGCCCTACCTGGCTCTGCCCACTTCCTAAAAACACTTGGTGGGTGCCAGGAAAGATGTTGGCGGGCACTGTGATGCCCACGGGCACCACGTTGGGGACCCCTGTTAAAAATAATGCATGTACTTGGCCTTAGTAAGTCAATCTTAGATGAATCCCGTGGAAACTAGAACAAAGTTCGAGTTCAGTAGCACCTTCAAAAAGCAACAAAATGAGAAATGTTGGCATTTAAGGTGCCGCCAGACCCGAATTTTGGGTGGCCCAGGCCAGCCGATCCCATCAGAGCTTGGAAGCTAAGTAGGGTCGGCCCTGGTCAGTACTTGGATGGGAGACCACCGAGGAAGCCCAGGGTTGCTACACAGAGGCAGGCAATGGCAAACCACCTCTGAACATCTCTTGCCTTGGAAACCCTGCCGGGTCAGATGTGGTTTGACAACGCTTTACACACACAGACTACAAATGAACACAGTCGCTTCCGACTGGACCCTGTAGATCAATGGCCTCCAAAATGTCCTCTCGCTAACAGCCTTCCTCAGGTCTTACGAACTGGGGGCCTTTGTGGCTTCCTTGACAGAGTCCGTCCACCATTCCCCACGCGCCCAGAAGTGATGTCAGCATGTCACCACGGATGCTGTTGTACTTAAGCACAACTCTGTGATAAAACCATAGAGCTTTGCTCAAATACCAGAGCGTCCCCGGTGATGCCCTGATGTCACTTCCAGTGCATGTAGGAAGTGATGTCATCATGTTGCCAGCCTGGGCCTTCCCCGCTACTGGTAAGCCCCCCCCCACACACACCTGCCAGTTGCCAGGAAGATCTGGCAAACCTTATCTAGAAAGTGTCCCTGAAAAAAATAAATCGAGAAAGATTCATCCTCAATAACCATTGTTCTCTGATCATACTCAGTGTGAGAGAAATTGTGCTCTCGTACAAACCAGTGGCCGAGCTTGCCTTCATTTCAATGGCACAGGAGCCAGGATAACTCCTAAAACCGCGTCACGTTGAAAACCCGGAGAAATCCGCTCCACGGCCACTTCCGACTACGAGAAGGTCGGCTGCGGCTTACCAAGGGTTAACCAGCTCACCTTCCAGATGTGACCTAAACAAAAGCTAGTTGGGAAACGAATGCTCCAGGAGGTTGTTCGTATTTTGCATATAGGCTGGAGATTAGATACCATGCTATAAAAAAAATCCCATGAGAACTCAACAGTCCACACTGTACACACCTTGCAAGAACGCGAGAGATTGAACCACTCGCTCAGCTTGCAGTTAACATGAGAACATGTCAGATAAAGCATCTAAAGAGCCTGCGGGGAGGCCTGTTATACCTCCCGCCTTGAATGTCGTGTTTGCACAAGAATCAAGAGAGGGGCAAAGCGTCCCTTTCCCAATAGGCAGAAGAGCCATTAAACATAACGTTTGGGGAGAAAAATCATTAGGAACCACCGATACTGTTTCAGATTAGCAGAATGCTCTCGGGGGGGCATCGTTTTGCTTACCTACGTCTTTGATTTCCTTCCATTCTGGCCGATGCATTTGATGCGTCGCTCTTAGACATTTTGCTATCTCCAGGGATTTATCTTTGTCCCTGGCTGTAGCCAAAGCAAACATCAACCGTGTCATGCAGGATACTAGCTCAGTGTAACCTGGTATTTTCACCGTAACCGGGGCTTGTTGTCCCTTCACTACCCAAAGGAATCTCAGAGCTGCTTACAAACTCCTTTCCCTTCCCCTCCCCACAACAGACTCCCTGTGAGGTAAAAGAAGAAGAAGAAGAGATTGGATTTATGCCCCGCCCTTCACTACCCAAAGGAGTCTCAGAGCGGCTTACAAACTCCTTTCCCTTCCCCTCCCCACAACAGACTCCCTGTGAGGTAAAAGAAGAAGAAGAAGAGATTGGATTTATGCCCCGCCCTTCACTACCCAAAGGAGTCTCAGAGCGGCTTACAACCTCCTTTCCCTTCCCCTCCCCACAACACACACCCTGTGAGGTAGGTGGGGCTGAGAGAGCTCTGACAGAAACTGCTCTTTTCCAAGAACAGCTGTGCCAGAACTACGGCTTGCCCAAGGTCATCCAGCCAGGTGCAAGTGGAGGAGTGGGGAATCAAACCCGGTGCTCCCAGATTATAGTCCGCATACTTAACCACAACACCAAACTGTCTCATGCCAGTTTGTGATTGATTTGACGGGTTGTGTGTTTGTTTGTTTGCTTGTTTTTAGTCGCCACTCACCCAGAGGGTCTTTTGGCGACTTACAACATTAAAACCGATAAGGTAAAAAAAAACAACTTAAAAACAATAACACATACAGACTATGAACATTAAAATGTTAAAATACGTGTCCATCACCATGCCACCGAAACAGCACAAACACGTGGTTATCCTCCGAAGGCCACCCTAAACAATTCAGCTTTGCATGCCCTGCGGAAACCAGACAAGGCCGGCAGGGCACGGGTGTCATCCGAGAGGGCATTTCACAGGGTAGGGGCCACACCTGAGAAGGCCCTTCCCCCTGTGACAGCTAACCGAGGCATTCTGAGGCCGGGCCGCATGCAAGAGGCCCCTAGAGATGGGACCAGGGCTCTTTTTGTAGAAAAAGCCCAGCAGGAACTCATTAGCATATTGGGCCACACCCCTAACAGCACAGCTCATTAGCACATTAGGCCGCACCTCCATGTTACCAGAAGTCTGGTCATCCAGCCACACCCACCTTTTGCTTGTTATTCTGTTTACCTTGTTTGTTGTCAAAACCCAGGGCCTTTTTTTGTAGCAGGGACTCCTTTGCATGTTAGGCCACACACCCCTAATGTAGCCAATCCTAATGAGTTTCTGCTGTTGGGTGTGGCCTATTATGCTGATGAGTTCCTGCTGGGCGTGGCCAACTCCGGAGCTAGCCGGAACTCCGTTCCTGTGCGTTCCTGCCCAAAAATAGCCCTGGAGATGACCGAAGGGAGTGTGGAGGGTTGAAACAGGAGAGGTGGTCCTGTAGGTATGAGGATCCCAGACGGTTAAGCGCTTTAAAGGTTAACGCCAACATCTTGAATTGGATCCAGAGAATAATTGGTAGCCAGTGCGGGTGCTGCAGAACTGGAGTAATATTAGCGCAGTTGATTGGTTGCTGAAATAGGAAGCCCCTGGTTAATTTAGGGGCAGTCGGCTCATCTCTGTTAGTTTCTCCTGGTTTATAATGAACTTGGCACAGAACTCTAGGCTCTATATGCTTCTGCGCACCTGAGATAATGGGTTGTATCTCCAACCAAGCATTCATGCTACGTGCATGGATTTTCTTCATATTCTCCCAGCAGACTCTTCTGATCCCCCTGGAATTGCACGGGGAAAAAGCTACACAGGCTGAGCAGCTGCACAAAGGAGGGGAAACTCTGGGCTGTGCAGAGGTGTATGGAGTTCCCTCCAAGCTAGTTCTATCCATGACTGGCTTGAGAAGGTGGGTTAGATCTTAGGATGTAGGAATGC
>NW_015173684.1:696333-698323 GCF_001447785.1 Gekko japonicus | reverse complement strand
CCATGTTACTCTGGTACTGAGAGCCAGTTTGGTGTAGCGGTTAAGAGTGCGGACTCTAATCTGGGAGAGCCGGGTTTGATTCCCCACTCCTCCACATGCAGCTGCTGGTGTGACCTTGGGCCAGTCACAAGTTCTGTCAGAGCTGTTCTGTCAAGGGCAGTTCTCCAAAGAGCAGCCCCACCTATCTGACAAGATGCTTGTTGTGGGGAGGGGAAGGGAAGAGGATTGTAAGCCGCTCTGAGACTCCTTTGGGTGCTGAAGGGTGGGCTATAAATCCAATCTCTTCTTCTTCCTCTTCTACTGTTGGAATGGCAGAGATCAAGTGGGAGGGGCCCACAGCCTGGCAGCTTCCCACACAGACGGCGCCATGCCCTCTGGGCATTCTGGCACGGGCATGCCCACGTCGTTGGTATCTGCAATATCAGCCTCACCTTTATTTTATTGTACTTACAAAATTTGCGCCTGGCCTTTCTTCTGGATCAGGGTTTACCCAGGTAGCGAAGGATTCAAAACAAAAATAAAAGGTATGCCGTGAAACCAATTAAAACCAAAACTAACGGGTGGCATCTAAAACCCATCGGCATCTAAATTATGCTGGAAATGTACAAAAAACATAGGGACCTTTTTTCATATGTGGTGGCATTATGTTTAGCTTCATAATATCAACCACAAGTTTCTGAATCAATTCCCAGTACTTCTTAACTTTAAGAAGTACTGGGAATTGATTCAGAAACTTGTGGTCGATATTATGAAGCTAAACATAATTTTAACTCCGGAAATAGCCTTACTGAATATGGTACCAGAGGATTGTACATTTAATGAAAAATGTGTACTAAAGTACATAATGACTACTACAAGAATATTACTGGCTAAATATTGGAAACAAGGAAGAGTCCCGACAAGACAAGAGACATTAGAAAAACTGATGGAAGTAGCAGAAATGGACAAGTTAACTTTAATTCTCCAAGGGAAAGATGAAAGTGTATTTAGTAAAAGATGGGAAAGATTCTACAACTGGATGTATAATAGATAGGAAAATTTGACTCAAATGTATAAAAGAATGAAAATATGCAATGTTAAAGGAAAAACGCAGAAGGATGGAAAGAGGAAATTGTGTTAATGTGAATTGAGGAATTATAAATAAAACTGTTAAAAAAACCCCAAAAAAACAAAACTAACATGCAGAAACCGAACACCCAAGATAGCAATAAAAAGAATTAAGGCAAGAAGGGGGGGGTCCTTGAGGGAGCCCGAGATGAAACAGACAAAGGAAGTCTTCACCCATTGGTGGAAGACAGCCCCAGAAGAGATCAGACCAGGGGTCTCCAACAAAGTTCCCACTAAGCTGTGGAGTCTTGTGAGCAAAAATTCTGCTCTGTGAGCTGCTGGGATTAAAGTTGTGAGCCAGCGATTCGGCTACTGCATTAAATTAGTCTGCTCTGGAGCCCCATCCTTCCTGAGCTGAGACACAAATGCGTGAGCCGGAGGCTAAAAAACTGTGAGCTGGCTCACACTAACTCAGCTTAGAGGGAACACTGGTCCCCAACCTTTTTGAGACTTTGGACCCCTTTTTAATTTTTTTTTTTCCTTTTTTTTTTTTTTTGTATTTTTGCTTGCGTGTGTGCTTGCGCCTATGCCTGGAGGTCATGGTGACCTCTGGTGACTCCTACAGGGACATGGAGGACGTTCAGAGTGGTGGCTTGATATTACCTGCCTCTGCGTCCCTGCCCTGGTATTCTCTGGAGGTCTCCCATCCAAATACTTGCCGGGGTCGGCCCTGCTTAACTTCTGAGATCTGACGAGATCAGGTTTGCCTGGACTATCCAGGTCAGGGTGGGCACCGTTGTAATTCTGACACTAATGGTCACCATAGGAGGTGGTGGCCACACATAGAGGAACATAAGAACATAAGAGAAGCCAATGTTGGATCAGGCCAATGGCCCATCCAGTCCAACACTCTGGGTCCCACAATGGACAAAAATACCAGGTG
>NW_015173684.1:678258-696318 GCF_001447785.1 Gekko japonicus | reverse complement strand
GCCAGGACACTAGAAGCCCTCCCACTGTTGCTCCCCCCCAAGCACGAAGAATCCACTTGCCCCAGCCTGAGAGTCCCTATCTATACCTTGTGGCTCATAGCCAGTGATGGACCTCTGCTCCATATGCTTATCCAATTCCCTCTTGAAGCCGTCCATGCTTGTAGCCGCCACCACCGCCTCCTGTGGCAGTGAATTCCATGTGTTCATCACTCAAGCCGAAGCACGAGGAACAGTAGTGGCAGCTGTCACTGAAATGTCATTTTAATCTTCACAGCCAATCAGATCCCCAGTGGGCAATCCGAAGCCCCACACACATAGCCCCACCCACTTTCTAAAAACACTTGGCGGGCACCAGGAATGGTGTTGGCCATCACCACGTGCCCCCAGGCACCACACTTGAGGTCCCCTGGATTAGATGAACACCCCTGGGGAGGCAGTTTATAATTTGGGGGCCGTGACCGAGAAGGCCCTGTCTTGCGTTGTCACCTGTCTAAGCTCAGAAAGTGGAGGCACTCAGAAGGGCCTCCAAAGATAACAGTCAAGGTCTCTGTATGTCTGTCTAGTGTGTCCTTATCACAGCGTTCTTCCAGTAAGATCAGGGCAATGTACATTCCAATGTGTCCACTTCATACGGCACTGAGAAAGAATGGCAGCCTTGCCGCTTCTTCCATAGCTCGAAAACTAGCCCCCCGTATCCCACTGCGATACCCCAAGGTCCAAACTCTGAGGCAGCCTTGGGCATCTCTTGATTGGTCTAGGCCAGCCCTCGGAAGTGACAATGAACTGCAGAAGGTGTGGACTGTACTTTGCATCTGCATGAATAAGCTCGACTGACTAACGGAACCGCACCTGATTGTCAAACGGCTTCTCCCTTGGCTCTCTCTCTCTGGTTCCGCATGCCGCTCTGCCGCAGAGCCCTTTCCGCTAACACCCCTTTACCGTTGTCGCGCCTCCTGATTAGCATTGCAAGCAGGGGCGGATTAACCATGAAGCAGACTCGGCACGTGCTTAGGGCACCAGGGCCAGAGGGGGCACCACAAAGTTGGGGAAAGGGCGAAAAGCTTAGTTTGTACAGTATACTGTGTTATCCTATGAATACATTTTTGTATTGCTGCAACCTGCATTGTATATCTGGTCAGAAGAGGTCAACAGCTAAAAATGGACTGGGGTCAGTGCTTAGGGCACCAGTGAGCCTGAATCCGCCCCTGATTGCAAGGACTGCAGCGGGTATATCCGGAGTGCTGGGAGGGGGTAGGGGATTTGCAGGGAGCACCACTGAATTTATATCCCAACTGTGCTTTGACTCTTTACTTTTGTCCTCTCTCTCTCTCTCTTTATTTTGTTTGTGGGGTGTTTATTTCTTTGTGGGTTTTTTTTTGCTGTGACCACTGAACTGCTCGCTTCCCCCCCCCCGCCTCTCCCACGCTTCTGCTGTGGCCGTAGGACTTCTTTGTGAGCAGTAACTCCAAGCAGGTAAGTCCGCTTCTGCCGGAACGGGCGAGAGATTCTTTGCAATCAAATGTCGGGACTTGCGTATTCGCTTACCGGAGGTCGAGGCGATAACGGCGGGGCCCGGCTCTCCGAAACCGAAAACGTTCTGGGATTATTTATTTTTGGGTACCCATTCTGTGGAAACATCACGGTAGCTTTGTGACCCAAAGAGCTGTGTATGAAAACAACTCAGAGTCCGGGCTTGCGTCAGTGTACACTGAGAGGGGGCATCTTTCTGGGTCCGTGGATTCGGGAGGGGCCCACTGCTGACTCCCTACTCACGCATCTCCTCGGATACCAGTTTGGTGTAGTGGTTAAAGTGCGCGGACTCTAATCTGGGAGAACCGGGTTTGATTCCCCACTCCTCCACTTGCACCTGCTGGATGACCTTGGGCAAACCGTAGTTCTGTCAGAGCTGTTCTTGAAAAAGAGCAGTTTCTGTCAGAGCTCTCTCAGCCCCACCTACCTCACCGGGTGTCTGTTGTGGGGAGGGGAAGGGAAAGGAGTTTGTAAGCGGCTCTGAGACACCTTTGGGTAGTGAAGGGCGGGGTATAAATCCAATCTCCTTCTTCTTCTTCTGCCTGCCCTTCCTTCCTTCCGCTCTCTGCTTGTGAGGGCTCTGTCACCTGTGCTGCACCTGCTGCCTAACGCCACTGGAGGAGGGTAGATGTGGGCGAGACACAAAGCTTTTTTTTGGCAGAGGAGGGGGGCACGGGTGGGTGGGGGCACGCGGGTGGGCATGGAGGGGGGACTTAGTGGCTGGCCCGTAGCTATGGTGGGGCCGTTCGGCGCTCCGCCCCCTTCCTTAAAGTCGCAGCCCCACAAGATTTTCTTCTGAAAATGCTTTTTAAATTCTTTTTAAAAAGAAATTTTTTAAGAATATATTTCCTGAGGAAGAGCCGTTTTTTGAAACCTTGTCGTTATAAAATCCTGAGGCGACGTTGATGTATTCTTAGACGAGGATTCTCTTATGATTGGATGGGATCTGTTCATTGTTACGTAGTGTTTATTGGTAACAATATATGCAAAAAATATTCCTTGTAAGTTTTGTTGACTATCTTGATTTGTGGGTCAGACTCTCACGACTGTTTTCTCAGGTATTTGTTTCTAAAATTAGGGGCCGGGCGGGTCGTTTTTTTGTCACTCGTTCATCCCTGTTGCTTCAGGGTTCCCCCCCCCCAATGTGTTTTGCTCTCTCTAGTAGTCCCAGGGGGAGCTAAACACATGTGGAAAAGGGAGCTGGGGACCAGTGCTCCCTCTAAGCTGCGGAGTCTTTTGAGCAAAAATTCTGCTTGGTGAGCTCCTGGCGTTAAAGTTGTGAGCGAGCGATTTGGCTGCTGCATAAATCAGTTTTGCTCTGGCGCCATCCACCCTGCGCGGAGACAAAGATGGGGTGAGCCGGAGGCTGAAAAACTGCCAGCTAGCTCACACGAACTCAGCTTAGAGGGAACACTGGTGGGGACCTAAAGCAATAGGGACAAACGAGGGACAAAAGTGACAGTGCGGAAGTGGCCCAACTTGACCGATCGCAATTTATTCGTTACTTGTGTTCATGCAGCTCTTAAACTCAGTTCTGCAGACGGCCAGTGCGCTCGGTCACTCGGCATGACTTGGGTCACTTGACGGGGGCGGGAATTAATCTCGTCCATCCACTAAATACTTGTGGACTTTCTTCCCGGTCAGGTATAATGTTAGGATTCTCTGGTTGCAGTCAGTGAACGGCCAGAGAATGCCTTTTGTGTTCGGAGTGGTCACGGCCGAACTGGTTTGAAATCTTGCCCTTCAGCAGTTCGGATAGGTCGGGGCATCGGTGCTAAATATTTCCCGGGGCTTTTCACTTGTTATTTTAAATCAATAGGAAGTCCAGATCCTCTCCCTTTCTACCCTTCCTCTTGTGTCGTCCCAGTTTGGGGCTCTCCCGACCCACCGTCACTCATTTTGCCTGTACCTGTTTCTCTCCCTTCTCCACCTCCTTGGTTTCCCTTGCCTCTTGGACTTTGTCTGGTATTAGTTTTATTGCTTTTCTCCTCCCCGCCTCCCTGAGTCCTAAGTACCCTTTCGTGGAAGGTCACCAAAGCAGCGCCCTCTCTTTTTCAACAGCTCAGTGTTTGCTCGGTTGACTGGGTTTTGACCCAATCAGATTGACCTCTCACCTTCCATCAGCTGAACTGTGCACCAACATTCCCCATCCGTGCTTAGGAAGTCTTAGCGGTTTAGCCAATGACTGGCTGGAGAAATTGAGTTGGGGAGGGGGCTGTTGGAAGCAGGGTTCCCTCTAAGCTGAGTGAGTGCGAGCTAGCCCACAGTTTTTTTAGCCTCTGGCTCACACATGTGACCTTGGGTCAGCCGCAAGCTCTGGCACAGCTGTACCTGAAAGAGCAGTCTGTGTCAGAGTTCTCTCAGCCCCACCCACCTCACAGGGTGTCTGTTGTGGGGAGGGGAAGGGAAAGGAGGTTGTAAGCCGTTCTGAGACTCCAAGTGAAGGGCGGGGTATAAATCCAATCTCTTCTCTTCTTCTTCTTCTTAGCTCAGGAAGGACGGCTCCAGAGCAAACTAATTGATGCAGTAGCCAATTCGCTCGCTCACAGCTTGAATGCCCGTAGCTCACAGAGTCGAATTTTTGCTCACAAGACTCCACAGCTTAGAGGGAGCATTGGTTGGAAGCGAGTTTAATTTCAACCCATTCTTGCGAGTCCTCTCCTCTGCTGCCAACAGGAACAGCTCCCTGCCCTCCTCCAAGCGACAGCCCTTCAGATACTTAAAGAGAGCCATCCTGTCCCCCCTCGGCCTCCTCTTCTCCAGATTAAACATCCCTGAATGCTGGAGAAGATTTCCGTGAGACTTGGAATTCCTGTACCAGAAGCTTGCAGTTAAATCTACCAGGGGTCCCCAATGATTCTGAGCCTGCAGGCGCCTTTGGAATTGTGACACAGCATGGTGGGCGGAGCCACAAAGTCCCGGTTTGGTGTAGTGGTTAGGAACACGGACTCTAATCTGGGAGAACCGGGTTTGATTCCCCCACTCCTCCACTTACAGCTGCTGGTGTCACCTTGGGTCGGTTACAAGTTCTTTCAGAGCTGTTCTCTCAGGAGCAGTTCTCTCAGAGCTCTCTCAGCCCCACCTACCTCACAGGGTGCCTGTTGTGGGGAGGGGAAGAGAAAGGAGATTGTAAACCGCTCTGAGACTCCTTCAGGTAGTGAAGGGCGGGGGATATAAATCCACTCTCTTCTTCTTTTTCTTCTGCCTTCAGCACACAGTGAAGATCCTTGGGCTGTGGTGGCAGCTGCTGACCAATCAATTTTTTTTAAAAAAATCTGTGCGGCCAATCAAATCTTCAGTGCCTTTCTGGGCCAAAGCTCTGCCCACTTCCTAAAAACACCTAGCGATTGTTGTGGTGCCTGTGGGCGTCAGGTTGGGGGCCCACGTGCTAAACCACCCTCCTGCACAAAGCAGCCCAAGCCATTTGCGGCCCCGTCGCCTCATACAGACAGTGGGGTAGGGGGACTCATCTGACGTACGAGAATCTTCTCTGCGTGGCGAAAGCGTCCCCACCCTGCAAATAGCAGCTTTCCAGGATCTTCCCCAACATCAGTGTTCCCTCTAAGCTGAGTGAGTGTGAGCTAGCTCACAGTTTTTTAGCCTCCAGCTCACACGTTTTTGTCTCAGCTCAGGAAGGATGGCTCCAGAGCAGACTAATTTGTGCAGTAGCCAAATCGCTCACCCACAACTTTAATGCTGATAGCTCACTAAGTAGAATTTTTGCTCACAAGATTCCACAGCTTAGAGGGTACATTGCGCCAACACCTGTCACTGAGAAGCCGTGGGGTCGCCCGGGGAAACCTACTGCGTGCAAAGATGTATCCCCTCCCCAAAGTCTTGTCAAGCGGGTCACCCTCCGTTTCGAGTGTGTAAACCTGCCTAATACCTGGTTGATAGGCTCGTTTTTGCCCCTCGGTCTTTCTCGTTTGGGGTTGTGTCTCTCTCCTGACCGGCAGTGTCTTTTCAGGGTCTCAGGCAGAGAAGAATCCCTCCCCACCCACCCACCCCGCCCGGCTTCCTGCCATCCCTGTTTAACTAAGAGATGTCAGGGGCTGAACCTGGGACCCGGAGCACGCAAACCATGTGCTCTGCCGCTGACCTCTGGCCCCTTCCCTTACAAGTCGCCCACAGCTCGGAACCCCAAAGGTAAGTTCAACACGGTCCCCAGCTGTTAGTCAAACAGTCCTGAACTGAGCGCCATGACTCGACTGCGCCCGGGAACCCCTTTCCGTGTCCCTCATTGGTCCGCACGCTCACAGGCTCTTAAATCGTTCCATCTGGGTCAATATTTACGTGCTTTCGCCCAATCGTGTTTCTTTGCTGTCTTGTCGTCTCCCCACACTCACACACACAAGAGGACACGCTGGTTTACGAAACAGCTGGTTGTATTTCAGTGGCAGGCTCTGGATTTCTAAGCTGTCAGCTTGGGGGAAAGACTGCTTGATTGATGGTGGGGACGCGAAGTTCTAAGACGTCCGTGCTCGTCTGCGTATTGATGGGTTCTTTGCATGCCTCCCTTAGAAAGAAGACACCCTCGACGACGCGCTGAGTTCCAGGCATAAAGTCAAGGAGCTTTCGGTCATAGATGGCCGGAGGGCCCAGAACTGCAACATCCTCCTCTCAAGGTATCTCTGATTCTTTCCCCCTCCCGTCCCACTCTCAAAGGAGTCACAGAATCACAGAGTTGGAAGGGTCCCTAGAGGCCATCTACTCCAACCCCCTACTCAATGCAGGATCAGCCTAGCGCATCCCTGACAAGGGTTTGTCCGGCCGCTGCTTGAAGACTGCCGGGGGTGGCGGGAGAGCTCATCGCCTCCCTAGGTAGCTGATTCCACCATTGCACAACTCCTTTTTTAAAAACATTTGATTGAAAATCCAGAAATAATACAAAATACAAACTACAAACTAAAACAACCATTCAAACAGGAACAGGTAAGTCAGCTCAAGGTAAATAATACATCACCATTACAAAGGGATAATAGCTATCAACCGACAGATTGCAACCATTGCACAACTCTGACTGTCAAAAGGTTTCCCTGATATCCAGCCAGGACCTCCCTGCCCTTCATTTCAACCCATGATTGCGAGTCCTCTCCTCTGCTGCCCACAGGAACAGCTCCCTGCCCTCCTCTAAGGGACAGCCCTTCAAAGACTTAAAGAGAGCAGTCCTGTCCCCCCTCAGCCTCCTCTTCTCTAGACTGAACACTCCCAGGTCCCTCAGCCTTTCATAAGAACATAAGAGACGCCAATGTTGGATCAGGCCAAAGGCCCATCTAGTCCAACACTCTGTCACACAGTGGCCAAAAATACCAGGTGCCATCAGGAGGTCCACCAGTGGGGCCAGGACTTCTTGGTCTCCAGGCCTCCGATCATCCTCACTTTCCTCACAGGACTTCTTGGTCTCCAGGCCCCCGATCATCCTTGTCGCTCTCCTCTGCACCCGCTCCACTCTGTCCACATCCTCTTTGTAGTGAGGCCTCCAGAACTGCCCACAAGACTCCAGGTGTGGTCTGACCAATGCAGTGTACAGTCAGTTCTTCTGTTTCTCTGCATGCAAGGGCTGGCCCAGTCAGGCATTTGCCAGGGTCTGGAACCCACCAGAGGTGCTTGGCTAATGTGGTCCCACAAGGAAGGGGAGACAGACAGTTCTGGGATGGTCTTCTGCTGCCAGCTGACGACAAAGAGCGTCGTTCCCGCACAAGAGAGCCACTTTCCTTCTTCCCAGCATCACTGCCGATGTCATTTTCAATAAGCTGACATGCTGAATCAGACCCTTGGTCCATCGAAGTCAGTTTTGCCTGCTCAGACTGGCAGCGGCTCTCCAGGGTCTCAGGCTGGGGTCTTTCCCATCACCTTCCACCTGGCCCTTTTAACTGGAGATGCCGGGGATAGAACCTGGGACCTTCTGCATGCCGAGCATCCTGGGACATTCTGCGCGCCCAGCAGATGCTGTACCGCTGAGCCACGGCCCCTCCCCATTTGTTGCTGGAGCAGAATCGGTAGGAGTCGCTTTCTGTGGCATGTCGGTTAACCTCAACGATCACCCTCGTCGCTCTCCTCTGCACGCGCTCCATTCTGTCCGCATCCTTTCCGAAGTGAGGCCTTCAGAACTGCACACAGTACTCCAGGTGCGGCCGGACCAATGCAGTGTGCAGCGGGGCTATGACTTCTTGCGATTTGGATACTATCAGGGCTATTTTTGGGCAGGAACGCACAGGAACGGAGTTCCGGCTGGCTCCCAAGTTGGCCACGCCCAGCAGGAACTCGTTAGCATAATAGGCCACACCCAACAGCAGGAACTCATTAGGATTGGCTACATTAGGGGTGTGTGGCCTAACATGCAAAGGAGTCCCTGCTACAAAAAAAGGCCCCGGGTTTTGACAACAAACAAGGTAAACAGAATAACAAGCAAAAGGTGGGTGTGGCTGGATAACCACACTTCTGGTAACGTGTGTGCGGCCTAATGTGCTAATGAGCTGTGCTGTCAGGGATGTGGCCCAATATGCTAATGAGTTCCTGCTGTTGGGTGTGGCCTATTATGCTAATGAGTTCCTGCTGGGCTTTTTCTACAAAAAGAGCCCTGGATACTGTGCCCATGTCCTGTCATGTCAGTGACAGATGCTTGTCTCCGGCAAGTCACCGAGGACCATTTTTATAAAGCTGTCCAGATAACTCTCTGGCACGCTGCATAGAAAGATACAGCCTTGCTTGATATTTTCTCTCTCTCTCTCCGTGCTTGGCTGGGGAAGATGACTACGTAATGAGGTCGTGTTTAGTTTTCTCTTCCAGGCCAGCAAATAGATCAGCTCTTCTGTTCTGTTTCTTTCTCCTTCTTGCCACTGCCGCTTGACCATATGTGACTTTTGCATTTTGGGGGTTCCGCTCTTAAGCATTGCTGGAAAAGCCCCGGCTTACCTGTGACTTCTCCGTAGGCAGGTGTGCTTGTATAGACTGCAGCCCTGGTTCTTTCCACCATTGGCAAGCTGAGGATCAGTTGGCGGCCTGTTGGCCACTGCAGCGTCTGTTACAATCTCAGAGCCTTCCTTCCTAGAGATGTGAAGGCCCGGGAAAAAACCCAGGAAAATTCGGCGAGATTTTCTGAAAAATTTGAACATTTGAAAAATTGAAAAAAAGAAAAGAAATTGATTACGGAACATTTTATTTTAACATGATGAATAAAATATTTTAAGACAAGGTGTTCAAATATTTTCCAAGTCATTTCTAAAAAATATGTATAGTATCAGATTGATCTGATTTCTGTGCACTGAGGACAAGCAAGTCCTAGGTTACAAACTGAACTCTCCAATGCAAGAACAAGATGCATTTCTTCCTTTAGGAGGTGCTATTGTCACAAGAAAAGAAAACGGTTTCAGTTTTGTTTTTGCATGTGGGGTGGGTATTCTGTTTGTAATAATTGTTTGGATACACTGTATATTTAATACGCTAGTTGTGATAATTTCATGCCAAGTAAAAATGTACATAGTCATATTTTATGTTCCTAAAGTAACAGAATGACTTTCAATCTGGAAAAGAAAAAAGATGTGCTAACGTAGCATTTTTTTCAATTTTTCCAAAAATTTCCGTTTTTTCCGAGCTTCAAAATTTCCGGAAATTTTACATCTCTATTTCTTCCACATTTTACCTCTCACTGTTGCCTATCAGAAATTAGCTTCCCCACCTCCAAACACCAGCTCAGTTTAGAGATTCTTATTTGTAGAATCCCCACTCTGCCACAGTGACGTTGGGCCAGTCACACAGTCTCACCGTAGCCTACCTCGCTGGGTTGTTGTGAGGATAAAACGGAGGAGAGGAGAATTACGTAAGCCGCTTTCCATCCCTCTTGGGGAGAAACATGGCGGGTGTAAATGGAATTTTAAGAAGCCAAAATAAGCTGGGTTTTTCCAGTTTACATTTGGATGTGTTCAAGAGATGACCTTGGTATACATTTTATGGTCACAACCCTTCGCCTTTCCCAAAACTAGAACATAAGAGAAGCCATGTCGGATCAGGCCAGTGGCCCATCCAGTCCAAAGCTCTGTGTCAACACAGTGGCCAAAAGAACCCCAGGTGCCATCAGGAGGTCCACCACCAGGGCCAGAACTCCAGAAGCCCTCCCATTGTGGCCCCCCAAGCACCAAGAATACAGAGCATCACTACCCCAGACATAAGACCCTAAGAAAAAACATTTTGGGTCAGGCCAATGGCCCATCCAGTCGAACACTCTGCGTCACACTGTGGCCAAAACCCAGGTGCCATCAGGACGTCTACCAGTGGGGCCATTCTCCCAGTGCGGGCCCCCCCAAGCACCAAGAAGACAGAGCATCACTGCCCCAAACATTAGAGCATAAGAGAAGCCATGTTGGATCAGACCAGTGGCCCACCCAAGCCAACACTCCACACAGTGGCCAAAACCCAGGTGCCATCAGGACGTCTACCAGTGGGGCCATTCTCCCAGTGCGGGCCCCCCCAAGCACCAAGAAGACAGAGCATCACTGCCCCAAACATTAGAGCATAAGAGAAGCCATGTTAGATCAGGCCAATGGCCCCTTCAGTCCAACACTCTGCATCACACAGTGACCAAAGCCCAGGTGTCATCAGGAGGTCCACCAGCAGGGCCAGAACTCCAGCAGTCTTCCCACTCATTACTGTTTGAGTGAAGAAGTGCTTCCTTTTATGTGTTCTAAGCCTTTGGCTCATTAAGTAAATGGCGCGCTTCAACATGGCTGGCCATTTCCCCCCTAGCGGCAGAACAAGAGACAAAAACATGTCTTCTCAGGGAAAGTTGGTCTGGGGAGAGCAGTGCCTGGATCTGACCAGTGGTCCATCTCATCCAGCATCTGCAGGGCGTGCAGCAGGGCATAGAGGCCAAGGCCTTCATTAGAACATCAGAAGAGCCCTGCTGGATCAGACCAGTGAGGGTCCACCTCGTCCAGCATCCTGTTTTACACAGTGGCCAATCAGTTCCTCTGGAGGGCCAACAGCAGGGCATAGAGGCCGAGGCCTTCATTAGAACATCAGAAGAGCCCTGCTGGATCAGACCAGTGAGGGTCTACCTAGTCCAGCATCCTGTCTCACACAGTGGCCACCCAGTTCCTCTGGAGGGCCAACAACAGGGCAGAGAGGCTGAGGCCTTCCCTTGATAAGAACATCAGAAGAGCCCTGCTGGATCAGACCAGAGGTCCATCTCGTCCAGCATCCTGTCTCACACAGTGGCCAACCAGTTCTGCTGGAGGGCCAGCAGCAGGGCATAGAGGCCGAGGCCTTCATAAGAACATCAGAAGAGCCCTGCTGGATCAGACCAGGGGTCCATCTAGCCAATCATCCTGTGTCACACAGGGGCCAACCAGTTCCTCTGGAGGGCCAGCAACAGGGCAGAGAGGCCGAGGCCTTCATAAGAACATCAGAAGAGCCCTGCTGGATCAGACCAGTCAGGGTCCACCTAGTCCAGCCTCCCGTCTCACACAGTGGCCACCCAGTTCCTCTGGAGGGCCAACAACAGGGCCCAGAGGCCGAGGCCTTCCCCTGAAGTTGCCGCCTGGCTCTGGGATTCAGAGGCTTCGTGCCAAACTCTTCAGCCTTTCCTCACAGGGAAGGGGCTCCAACCCCCTCACATCTTGATCTCCCTACCCGAAGGATTCCCACCACCACAGTCCTCTTCAGAGTGTGTCATTTTTCCCCCTCGCCCTTTTACGAGGTGTCCCGTCCCTCTCTGCGAAGCCGCACCGAAAACAGCGTCACGTTTTCCAAGGCTTCCTTCGTGAGCTGTCGCGTCCTGTCAAAGAGTTCTAGCGTTTAAATCCCTCACGACACCCAGCGCCGTGACCCAGTTCCACCCTCGGGACGATTTTTGTGCTCGATGGCGGCTGCCAACAAAGATAATGGTCGTGGGTTTTCGGCAGAGGCTTGCAGCTTCTCCTTTTTTTTTTTTTTCCTGGCCGCGTTCCCTTCGCGTTGTCAGCGTTCTCTTTTGGCACTGAGAGACGTGTATCTCTCTCTCTCTCTCTCTCTCCCCCACCTCCAGAGGAAATACATTTGCGAACTAGCGAAGGGCATCTTCACACAGAGTGTGATTTTCACACACGCCTCCTTCCAGTCCCAGAGTGCAAAAGCTGACCGTGTATCCCCATGATTGACTTATCATAGAATCACACAGTTGGAAGGGGCCATAGAGGCCATCTAGTCTGACCCTCCTGCTCAGTGCAGGATCAGCCTAAAGCGTCCCTGACAAATGTTTTTACAGCCGCTGCGTGAAGACTGCCGGGGAGGGGGAGCTCACCACCTCCCTGGGCAGCTGATTCTACTGTTGAACAACTCTTTTTTCCCCAAAAAACAATTTATTAGGTTATAATAAAAAAGAAATGTTCAAATATATATCAAAACTTATACAATTATATATCCTTCCCTCTTCCCCCCCCCCATTCTCGACTTCCCACAGTGCTCCAACCTCCTGCCCAATTCTTAAATTTTCTTCATACCTCCTTATCTCCTTATTAACATCCACAGGTAACTTAATCTTCAACTGTTAGTCTTATATATTTATCTATTTTTCTACTATTTTGATTTTCAATAATTCTCAAAGCAAAGTAAATTGTCCTTTACATCCCAGTATTTCTCCAAATAGTCTTTAAAATCGATCCAGTCTGCAAAAAATTCTTCTGCTTCCAAATTATTAAGTTTCCTTGTCATTTTGTCCATTTCAGCCATAAAAAGTGATTTATGAATCAATTCCCCTATTTCAGGGACCTACTGTTGAACAACTCTGACTGTCAAAATGTTTTTCCTACTATCCCAGCTGGTACCTTTCTGCCCTTAATCTAAACCAGTCCAATCCAAATACCTGTATTGGCATAAAAAAGTAGAAAGATACAACATAATCTAAACCTATTCTTGCGAGTCGTCTCCTCTGCTGCCCACAGGAGCAGCTCCCTGCCCTCCTCCAAGGGACAGCCCTTCAAGTACTTCAAGAGAGCCATCCTGTCCCCCCTCAACCTCCTCTTCTCCAGGCTAAACATTCCCAGGTCCCTCAGCCTTTCCTCACGGGGCTTCGGTCTCCAGGCCCCTCATCATCCACGTCGCTCTCCTCTGCTCCTTCTCTGCACGTCACAGGCTTTGACAGGTACCCTGGCAGCAGTTCCACAGCATCGGCACAGAAGCCGTGGGGCCAAAAGAGAGAGGAGGGGGGAAACAAACCCTACTGCCTGTGGCTGTCCAATCAGGAGTAGCAGTCCAGAGTCACATGCTTGAGTCTCCTTTCAGCAGCATTCACTAAGGCTGAATGTGTATTACTGTGTTACGCTGTAGGCCTAAAGGCAAAGGCAAACTGCGGCAGTGGTTTTTGCGCCTGGCCTGCTGCCCACGCTAAGCCTCTAAGCAAGTCAGTCGTCTGTTGTTTATTATCGACTGTCTTGTAAACATAGCTACCTAGTTTCTAACTGGGGAAAAAATGTAATGTAGCACTGCAGGCGGTGGCTTTGCGTTAGGAGATGGATCCTTATCTCCGAAGATCTTCCAGGGAATGTTGTCGAGAGAGGTAATCCTAGGTAGGATTTTTGATCTGCCTTCAGGATGCTTAAAGGAGCAAAAGGAACATCTTGAATCATTGTCTCTGGATCTCTGCAATAGGGTGCTTAAGAGCGATCCACTGCCCCATGGAAGCGCTTGTGTGATGCTGTTGCTGGGGAACACCATTCTGTCTCTTTCCCTTTTCCCTCTATCCAAGTTGGAATTATGCGTGGGACAGAGCAGGCAGAGAAAAAAGTACTTTTCTCCCTTTCTCATGATACAAGGACACGTGGGCACGGAATGAAATTACAGAGCAGTAGGCCTAGAACAGATAACAGGAAGTACTCCACACAAAGAGAAATTCACACATGGGATTCACTGCCACAGGACGTGGTGGCAGCTACAAGCATAGACAGCTTCAAGCTGGATAAACCTATGGAGCAGAGGTCCTCTTATGTTCTTATGAGGGGGTTGGATAAATATATGGAGCAGGGCCTATTAGCCACAAGGTATTGATGGAACACTCTGTCTGGGGCTGTGATGCTCTGTATTCTTGGCACTTGGAGGGCAACAATGGGCAGGCTTCTGGTTTTCTCGCCCTGCTGGTGGACCCCCTGATGGCCCCTGGGTTTTGGCCACTGTGTGACACAGAGTGTTGGACTGGATGGGCCATTGGCCTGATCCAACATTGGCTTCTCTTATGTCCTTACGTTCTTAATTGCAAATCTGCATTGCGCATCATCGGAGGGGCCATGGCTCAATTGTAGAGCATCTGCTTGGCTTACAGAAGGTCCCAAGTTCAATCCTCGGCATTTCCAGTTAAAAGGACGAGGTGATGGGAAAGATCTCGACCCTTAGATGCTGGAGAGCTGCTCCCAGTCTGAGTGGACAATACTGACCTTGATGGACCGGTGGTGTAACTCAGTAGAAGGCAGCTAGGAAGAGGCCGTGGCTCAGCGGTAGAGCATCTGCTTGGCATGCAGAAGGTCCCAGGTTCAATCCCCGGCATCTCCAGTTCAAAGGACCAGGTAGGAGGTGATGGGAAAGACCTCCGCCTGAGACCCTGGAGAGCCATGAAGTGGGGCTGTAGCTCAGTGGAAGAGCCTCTGCTTGGCATGCAGAAGGTCCCAGGTTCAATCCCCGGCATCTCCAGTTCAAAGGACCAGGTAGGAGGTGATGGGAAAGACCTCCGCCTGAGACCCTGGAGAGCCGCTCCCAGCCTGAGTAGGCAATAGTGACCTCGGTCGACCGGTGGTCTGAATCAGTAGAAGGCAGCTTCAGGCACTCATCAGGTAAGAAACTGGCCCAGAATGCACCTAGATTCCCCCTACCCGTTCCTACTTCCTCTCCCGCCTTCTTGCTGTTTTGTCTCGTCCCTGGCCGGCTTTCCCTCCCCTCTGTGACTGGGTTGTCTCTCCAGACTAGGGTCTCACCTGCTACAAATTAGGCCGCCTGTTTGGCGGAGCGATGTGACCGGTGACATTGGGGTCGTTGTTTGATGCTTGCCTAAGCTGTGCCTCCGGTCACATATTCCCTCCGCTCTTGTCGCCGCTTTTCCAGGCTGAAGTTGTCAAATGACGAAATCAAGCGTGCCATTATGACGATGGATGAGCAAGAGGACCTGCCGAAAGACATGCTGGAGCAGGTGAGGACTGAGGAGACCCGGGTTCAGATCTCCCCCAGGGCGCCTATGCTTATTGGGTGACCTTGAGCTGGTAGCTTTCTCTGTCTAGCCAGTAGTCGTTCAGAGTGTCAGACTATAAACTGGGAGACCCAGGTCTGAATCCCCACTCTGCCCTGGAAGCTCACAGGGTGGCCTTGGGCCAATCACATGCTCTCTGTCTTACCTACCTTACAGGATTGTTGTGAGTCTATATAATGGAGGACAGGAGAATAATGTACACCGCTTTGGGAGCCCGTTGGGAATAAAAGCAGGGTATAAATGGAGTAATAATAAACAATCCAGCCCTGACCTGGATAGCGCAGGCTAGCGCGATCTCTGAAGCTAAGCAGGGTCGGGCCTGGCTAGTATTTGGATGGGAGACCACCAAGGAAGTCCAGGGTCGCTATGCAGGGGCAGGCAACGGCCAACCACCTCTGAACGTCTCTTGCCTTGAAGGTGGAGTGATTCAGGTGTGCCTTCCTGAGTCCCTCGGAGTAAGGGTGAGAACACCTAACAGACATGCATGCAGTGCCTGTTCATCTCAGGAAGCTAGGAGTGATTCGCACTTTAGATCTCTGCGTGCATCTGCGTTCCTTTGACAGCAGGGTCCTGGCTGCCCTTTCATAGAATGATAGAGTTGGAAGGGACCAGTGTTCCCTCTAAGCTGAGTTAGGGTGAGCTAGCTCACAGTTCTTTAGCCTCCGTCTCACACCTTTTTGTCCTAGCTCAGGAAGGGATGGCTCCAAAGGAGACTGATTTATGCAGCAGCCAAATCGCTCACTCATAACTTGAATGCCTGTAGCTCACAAAGTGGCATTTTTGCTCACAGGACCACACAGCTTAGAGGGAACATTGGAAGGGACCTCCAGGGTCATCTAGTCCAGCCCCTTGCACAGTGCAGGAAATTCACAAATACCTCCACCCCCCACATTCCCAATGACCCCTGCTAAGAGGTCATTTCGTAGACAGGTGCAGGAGCTCATTAGCATAACTTATTAGCATAACTCATTTGCATATGCCACACCCCCTGACATCACCAGAAGTGTGTCAGAAAGCAGCATCCACCGCTCAGGCTCCACTGAACTGTTTTGGATTGCTAGCTATGGGGGGGGGGACGTTCAGATCTGCCCTCACAGAGGAGGGAGAGCTTGTACCTGAATAAAACTTGATCTTAAAGGTGCCACTGAAGTGTTTTGGATTGCTAGCTATGGGGGGGAGACTCACAGATCTGCCCTCACAGAGGAGGGAGAGCTTGTACCTGAATAAAACTTGATCTTAAAGGTGCCACTGGACTGTTTTGGATTGCTAGCTATGGGGGGGGGGACGCACAGATCTGCCCTCACAGAGGAGGGAGAGCTTGTACCTGAAGGCGGGCCGGAGGGGGCTCTGCAACTTACCTGGCTGCTTCTTGCTCCTCGTGGCCTGACTGAGGGCTGCTGGGAGCAGGGGTGGGGCTTGTTGCATGTGCCCGCCCCCTGGGCTCCTTACTGCCGGAGCTCCGCTCCTGTGCGCTCCCGCAGGAAATGACCCCTGCCCCTGCTCCATACCCAGAAGATTTGGGGGGGGGAGCCTTCCAGGATCCCTGGCCGAACTGGCCTGGAGAACAATTGCTTCCTGACCCCAAAGTGGTGATAGGCATTTCTCTGGGCATGTAAGAAAGGGCCACAAGAACAAAGCACTGAGGCAACCCTTCCTGCCCTCCCTCTCATGACCTACCTGAGTTCACAGACCCGGCATTGCTGTCAGACGGCCGTCTCACCTCTGCTTGAAAAGCTCCAAAGACCCTCTTGGTCTTTGCGCGGCTGTTTGTCCATTCCGAATCCCCCCTACCTGCATTTAAAATCTAAATCCCGCAAAGCTCACTGTAATGTAAAGGCATCTTATAAATGTGCAACGTGTGAGATTCCCTAGCCGGGTCGGAAAGCTGCTAACAGAAGTGGGGAGGGTGGAGTTCTCTCGTGGCTGGGAGCCATGCTGTGAACAAGGAGGGCTATCCCCAGGACGGCAGTGGTGATTTTGCTAAATTTCACCGCACCTGGGGAGTCATTCCTAGTGTGGGATCGGAATGCATGAAAGCACCACCACGCCCTGGAGTGTGAGTAAGCACATCTGCGTGGAGATTGTTTGGTGTTTTTTTTAATCGGTTTGTTCCAGACCGAACTTTTGAATCATCTCTCGGAAGGTGTTAGACGCCTTAAAGAGACAAAAGCCAAGGTTGGTGGGGGGTTTTTTTGGGGGGGGGGATCTCTGATTAAGAAGAAGAAGAAGAGATTGGACTTATACCCCGCCCTTCACTACCCGAAGGTGTCTCAGAGCAGCTTACAAACTCCTTTCCCTTCCCCTCCCCACAACAGACACCCTGTGTGATTCCCCACTCCTCCACTTACACCTGGCTGGATGACCTTGGGCAAGCCGTAGTTCTGATAAGAGCTGTCCTTGAAAAAGAGCAGTTTCTGTCAAGAGCTCTCTCATCCCCACCGACCTCACAGGGTGTCTGTTGTGGGGAGGGGAAGGGAAGGGAAAGGAGTTTGTAAGCCACTCCGAGACACCTTTGGGTAGTGAAGGGCGGGGTATAAATCCAATCTCCTCTTCTCTTCTTCTTCTTCTATTCCAGTTTCCTAGATTCTCACCATATATTTGAAGATCTTGCAACTGCATAACTCAGGAGTGTCGAACATTTTGTTATGAGGGCCGGATCTGACATAAATGAGATCTTGTTGGGCCGGGCCATGTGTGTCATAAAATGTAATTCCAGGTAGCGGAGATATAAACTTCATAAAGGACAGAAACACAAAGGGTTTTTTTTATTACTTAAAATAAAAACATGCTTAAAACATCAGCACTCTTGCAATATTTTATTTATTTAGCAGTGTCTGATAACTGACACCTCTTGCTCTGAATTATTGCACCAAAATGTCTGTGCTGTTGCAATCTTGAGTATGCTGTTCAGGTGTATATCTGTAAGCTGCAAACCTACAATGATGCAGCAGCAGAACTGGAAGAAGAAGCAGAAGACAGCCAGTTCCACTGCGGGCATGAGAGAAGCCCTCTGGGGGCCTGATCCGGCACCCGGGCCACATGTTTGACACCCCTGGTATAACTTATTTTCTAATTTTCTAACTGAAATCCTCAACGTATTAAATTGTAACACAGTATATGTGGGTTATCTTTACAATCCGGTATTCTTATACACTGTGGTTACTCTCTATTAAATTGTGCAGAATCTTCGTGAGAACGAATTCTCACCAACAGTAAATTCTGAGATGTAATACTTCAACGTGTATGGCAATGAATATCCATAGTTTCAATTGCAGGTTGCAAGATCATCAAATATATGCTGAAAATCTGGGAAATCGGAAGAGTCA
>NW_015173684.1:669893-678095 GCF_001447785.1 Gekko japonicus | reverse complement strand
TCTTCCTGTAGAGCTAGTGATCTCCGGCCTTGTTGACATTTAGCAACAAGCATTAAAAACATCCTTCTTCCCTCTCTCCCCCCCCCTCCTGCTTTGTAGCTCTTAAAGTTTGTTCCCGAGAAAGCGGACATCGACCTCTTGGAGGAACACAAGCACGAGCTGGATCGGATGGCCAAGGCGGACAGGTTCCTCTTCGAAATGAGCAGGTAATCTTTCCCCGTCCAGGGAATTCCATCCAGCCTGCAGATGCTGGAGATACTCGTTGAGTCATGTGGTGTTTCAAGCATCAGTCGCGGGGGAGGGTAAAGGAGAGACGAGTGTCTCTCACCCTGCAACGGGAAAATGATTGCTTGAAGTCAGAATCAGAGCTTAGACCAGGCCGGAGAGGTTGCTTAAGGCAGCTGGAAGGGATGAATCGTGCAAAGATTGGTTCTGCTCATAAAATGTAAAGTGCAAGCTAGCGCAGCCTCAATTTGTCTTGTGATCATGCAGGGAAGGGAGAAGAAGCTTAACCCTTCAACTTCGACTCTGCTATTGAAAGCGTGCTACTTGCTTCCCCCCCCCCCCCCAATATTTTAAAGTGGGAAATGTGGTTTCTTTAAAAATAATTAAGTGTCTTTCTCTTTTCCTTTAAAATGCTAACAGCAGAACAGGGGAAGCCAGAGTCAGAGGCTGAAACTGAGTGAAGATTAAGGTTAAATCCCTTCTCCCTTCACTGCACAGCTCCAAGGCAAATTGAGGCTACACATTTGATGGGTTGCACTAAACGCTTGGTCTTTGGTCTGCTTGATCAGGGTCAGAGGCTGGAAGCAGCAGAGCGGCAGAGAGGGTCTTGAGGAAGGGGCAACTCATTGCAATGGCCTGGGTCAGCATGGCTGGGTGTCTGCCAGAGATACTTGGCCTGTCTGTTCTGGCCAGGAATGAGACTCTCCCCACATGCCCCAACAATATTAAAATGCAGAGAGCGGCAGGCACATGGAATGGTATGATCCCAAGTTTGGATTACTGGTTAAGTGCGCGGACTCTAATCTGGGAGAACTGGGTTTGATTCCCCACTCCTCCGCTTGCACCTGGCTGGATGACCTTAGGCAAGCCATAGTTCTGATAAGAGCTGTTCTTGAAAAAGAGCAGTTTCTGTCAAGAGTTCTCTCAGCCCCACCTACCTCACAGGGTGTCTGTTGTGGGGAGGGGAAGGGAAAGGAGTTTGTAAGCCGCTCTGAGACATCTTTGGGTAGTGAAGGGCGGGGTATAAATCCAATCTCTTCTCCTCTTCTTCTCTTCTTAAGGCTTTTGAAGGGGCATCACATGGATAACCTTGCTGAAGCCAAGCAGGTTGGGGTTTGGTTAGTGCTTGGATAGGAGACCTTCCAAGAGCCGGTTTGGTGTAGTGGTTAAGAGCGCAGACTCTAATCTGGGAGAACCGGGTTTGATTCCCCACTCCTCCACTTGCACCTGCTGATGTGACCTTGGGTCAGTCACAAGCTCTGGCACAGCTGTCCTTGAAAAAGAGCAGTTTGTGTCAGAGTTCTCTCAGCCCCACCCACCTCACGGGGTGTCTGTTGTGGGGAGGGGAAGGGAAAGGAGTTTGTAAGCCGCTCTGAGACTCCAAGTGAAAGGCGGGGTATAAATCGAATCTCTTCTTCTTCTCTTCTTCCTTCATAAGCAGCTGCTGGTGTGACCTTGGGTCAGTCACAAGTTCTTTCAGAGCCGTTCTCTCAAGGGCAGTTCTCAGGAGAGCTCTCTCAGCCCCACCTACCTCACGGGGTGTCGGTTGTGGGGAGGGGAAGGGAAAGGAGTTTGTGAGCCGCTCTGAGACTCCTTTGGGTAGTGAAGGGCGGGGTATAAATCCAGTCCTTCTTCTTCCGAGCTGTACACTGCCTCGGGTGTCACGATGGAAGCAAAGAGGGTGATACGTGTGATAGGGTCAAGTCTTCCTGTCAAAACGTTTCACTAGTTCCCAACTCGATGTTGTTCTCCCGCTTTCTTGAAGGATAAACCATTACCAACAAAGGCTCCAGTCCTTGTATTTTAAAAAGAAGTTTGCCGAGCGGGTTGCGGAAGTCAAACCCAAAGTGGAAGGTAGGTTTTGTTTTATTGCTCAAACTTGCTAATGCTAAAGCCAGACGAGATTCTCTTTTTCCACTTCGCCTCTCTCTTTCTCTTAAAGGTTTTTAATCAGTGGGGAGGTATGGGGCATCGTCCCTGGATATAGTCTGGATGAGGGCATAAATGTGTAATGTTTGGTGAGCCAGAGAGCCAGTTTGGTGTAGTGGTTAGGAATCCCGACTCTAATCTTGGAGAACCAGGTTTGATTCCCCGCATGCAGCTGCTGGTGTGACCTTGGGTCAGTCACAAGTTCTCTCAGAGCTGTTCTCTCAAGGGCAGTCCTCGAAAGAGCTCTCTCAGCCCCACCTGTCTTACAACTAACCCTAGCTCACAGTTTTTTAGCCTCCGGCTCCAGAGCAAACTAATTTAATGCAGTAGCCAAATCGCTCGCTCAGAACTTTAATGCCAGTAGCTCACAAAGTAGAATTTTTGCTCACAAGACTCCACAGCTTAGAGAGAACATTGCTCACAGGGTGTCTGTTGTGGGGAGGGGGAGGGAAAGGATATTGTAAGTCGCTCTGAGACTCTGAGTGAAGGGTGGGGGTATAAATCCAATCTCTTCCTCTTCTTCCAATGAAAGGTCCTGTTATTAGATATGCAGTGGCAGAAGGCATAGATTTAGGGCCAAACTGCAGGTTACCTTTTACTCAAGTTCACCATGGGGACTCGCAGCCGTATTGCATCTGTGAGTTCCTGGCGTGGACTGCATTTAGAAGCGCTTGCACCACTGAGGGTGGAGAAGAACAAAGCCAGGTGAACGCTAGATAGCATCTCCCAGCAGGTGGTTTGCATAATAGCATTTTGAGTCGACTCATTTTATAAAACAGTAGGAGCAGTCCTTCTGGGCCGCAGGAATTTCAGCAGCCGCACCCAGTCACACCTCCTGGCACGCAGTTAGGGAGGTAAATGTGGTCTGTTAGCCTGTTCTGTGCCATCTCTTTTGTTTTTCTCTCTCTCAGTTTGGTGTCGTGGTTAGGAGCGTGGACTCTAATCTGGGAGAACCAGGTTTGCTTCCCCACTCCTCCACATGCAGCTGCTGGTGTGACCTTGGGTCAGTGACAAGTTCTCTCAGAGCAGTTCTCTCAAGGGTAGTTCTCGAGAGAGCTCTCTCAGCCCCACCTACCTCAAAGGGTGTCTGTTGTGGGGAGGGGGAGGGAAAGGAGATTGTAAGCCGCTCTGAGGCTCCTTCGGGTAGTGAAGGGCGGGGTATAAACCCAGTCTCTTCTCTCTCCTCCTCCTCCTCCCGCTTCTTCTTCTTCTCTCTTCCCTTCCCTTTGTTTCGCTTTCTCCCTGCAATTTACATCCCAGCAGGCCCTGCGTGCTGACACGTAGCTTTGAGAGTTTGGTTTGGGCACAGAAACGATCGGGTCGTAACACCACTTTAAACCCATGCCATCGACCGGGTCGTGTTTTCTGACTGTGTTTCTTTCTCTTTTTTCTCTCTCCCTTGCCCGTCACAGCCATCCGTGCAGCATCCAAGGAAGTGTTCCACAGCAAGAGCCTGAAGCAGCTCTTGGAGGTGGTGCTGGCCTTTGGCAACTACATGAACAAAGGCCAGAGAGGGAACGCCTACGGCTTTAAAATCTCAAGTCTGAACAAGATCGCGGACACAAAATCCAGCATCGACAAGTAAGCAGTTCCTGCCTCTGCGGGCACTTCCAGGAGGCAAAGAGAGGCTCAAGAACATCCCTCTTTTTTGCTTTCTGCTGGGGGTGGGGTGAAAAACACCCGATGGCCCGGAGCCAGCTTCGGTCGTGGGTCCGGGTCTGTCCGAGGCTGACCCCTCCTCAGATGAGGAAGAGGCAGGGAACAACCCCGAGGAAGAACCCTTAGCAGTACCTGAGGAGGAGGAGTCCCCAGCAGCAGCACAAGAGGTGCAGCCAGAAGAAGAGACCATTCCTGGGCCAGGGCCAGTGACCCCGAGGCCAGACTCCCCAAGGCCTAGTTCCTCTGAGTGCCCCAGACGTAGGGCACGCCAGAGGCTGACTTTGCAGGAACGAAGGAGAAGCGCCAGGCTGCAGCTCCAGCCACGTCAACGACAGGAGTTCTAAGCCTCTGCAGACTCCACTCCAAAGGGAGGGAGGATCTGTTTAAAACCCCTTGCTGCACCTACCTGCTCCAGCACGTCAACAGCTCTGCAAAATCAGACCTGCTTCTGAGCAATGCTCCTTCTAAGCTGTGGAGTCCTGTGAGCAAAAATTCTACTTTGTTAGCTACTGGCATGAAAGTTGTGAGCAAGCGATTTGGCTACTGCATATATTAGTTTGCTCTGGGGCGCCCTCCTTCCTGAGCTAAGAGAAAAATGTGTGAGCCGGAGGCTAAAAAACTGTGAGCTAGCTCACACTAACTCAGCTTAGAGGGAACACTGCTTCTGAGTGTGCAGCAGTCGCTCCTGGCCTTTGCAAACCTGCATTCTTGAAACGACTTCACGGCTATCGGACCTTTGGCTTTTTTTCACTGACCTCGATTCCGGCTCGTGTCTTCAGGTTCTAGCTTATCGCCTCGGTGGCTACCAGCCAAGTCAGCACAGCTTCCCTTAAGGACTCCCTGTTCCCATATGAACCTGTCCATCCATTCTAAGATTCTTCCGCATTCGAATTTTCCTTGCTTGTATGTTCCTGCTGCTTTGCGGAATTTTTCCTGCTTGGCCTGTATTTCGCTCCCTCTAGTGGTCAGTTCGATATTACGTTGCTGACATGATTGAGGTTTATAAGATTATGCATGGGAAAGAGCAGGTAGAGAAAGAGGTACTTTTCTCCCTTTCTCACAATACAAGAACTCGTGGGCACTCCATGAAATTGCTGAGCGGTCGGGTTAGAACGGATAAAAGGAAGTACTTCTTCACCCAAAGAGTGATTAACACTTGGAATTCACTGCCACAGGAAGTGGTGGCGGCTACAGGCATGGACGGCTTCAAAAGGGAATTAGATAAGCATATGGAGCAGAGGTCCATCAGTGGCTATCAGCCACAAGGTATAGATAGGGGCTCTGGGGCAAGTGATGCTCTGTCATCTGGGGCAAGTGATGTTTGGGGCAAGTGAGCAGAGGTCCATCAGTGGCTATTAGCCACAAGGTATAGATAGGGACTCTGGGGCAAGTGATGCTCTGTCTTCTTGGTGCTTGGGGGGGTCAGCAGTGGGAGGGCTTCTAATGTCCTGGCCCCACTGGTGGACCTCCTGATGGCACTGGTATTTCTGCCCACTGTGTGATACAGAGTGTTGGACTGGATGGGCCTTTGGCCTGATCCAACTTTGGCATCTCTTATGTTCTTATGTATGTCTGGCATAGAAACTTGCAGTTTAAATCGGCAGGGGGATATGCTGGACATAAAGTGATGCAATATCGAATCGACCACTAGAGGGAGCGAAATACATGTGGAACAGAAAAAAACCTGCTCAAGTAACAGGAAGACACGCACGAGGAAAATGAAAATATTGGGGAGGGGGAGCCCTGGTCATCTTTGGTGGCCATGCCTCGGGTGCCCCCGCCCTCTAAGATTAGATGAGTGGCAAACAGAGAGAGAGCCTTCTCGGTCATGGTGCTGGAACTCCCTCGCCAGGGAGATCTGTCTGTTTTCCTCTATTGTTGCCTTCCGCCAGTGGGTAAGGACTTTTCTTTAAAAGGCTTTAGTCTTTTAAGGTGCTACAGGAACTCCTGCTCTTTTCTACTGTTTTGCTTGGCATACTCCCAATAACCGCTATTGGCTCTCTCCCCTGGTTTTGGTGATATGTACATTTTTTTAAAAAAAATCAATGCAAGAGATTGCCTAGGAATAACAAACGATATTAAAAATACAGAAACTGAAGACATTAGAAGACAAATTAAAAAATCTGTAAGGAAATTTGATGTTACAAGCAATGTTCCCTCTAAGCTGCGGAGTCTCGTGAGCAAAAATTCTCCTCTGTGAGCTCCTGGCATTCAAGTTGTGAGTGAGCGATTTGGCTACTGCATAAATTAGTCTGCTCTGGAGCCCTCCTTCCTAAGCTATGGCAAAAATGTGTGAGCCGGAGGCTAAAAAACTGTGAGCTAGCTCACACTAACTCAGCTTAGAGGGAACACTGGTTACAAGTACGTCTATTAGGGCGCGCAGGGTATGTTCGACGCTCCATTTAGGAATTGCCCTCTCCCAATGCAACTGCCGAAATATTTTTATCAACTGACAGTCCCAAAACTAAGAAGAGCTTTTACTTTGGCAAGACGGAACATTCTTCCCTCGGCAGTTTTGGAGGGCAGATATAATAAAGTATCATACTCTAATACGCCAGTTTGGTGTAGTGGTTAAGTGCGTGGACTCTAATCGGCGAGAACCGGGTTTGATTCCCCACTCCTCCACTTGCAGCTGCTGATGTGACCTTGGGTCAGTCACAAGCTTTGGCACAGCTGTCCTTGAAAAAGAGCAGTTTGTGTCAGAGTTCTCTCAGCCCCACCCACCTCACAGGGTGTCTGTTGTGGGGAGGGGAAAGGAGTTTGTAAGCCGCTCTGAGACTCCAAGTGAAGGGCGGGGTATAAATCCAATCTCTTCTTCTTCTTCTTCTTCTTCTAATAGAACACGCAGATGCTCATATCTTACAATCGAAACCATTGAACATATGATCATGGCGTGCCCTAGATTTGATGAGTTGAGAGCTAATTTAGTCACCCCTTTACTTAAGGATATGGAAATGCTAAATGTGCGAACCCAGGTGTCATGGCTAGTATCAGATACCAATGATCATGTCACCCTCTCAGTACCAATATTCGTAGGTGCAATAATCAAATATAAGAGAAATAATACTAAGGTCTTTTAAAATATTTTCTTTGGTTCTGATTTCTGCTTAAGGTGATAGCCATATGAGCAGTACTAAATGGCTTCCGAGATCTGATGGGATCGGGCTCGCCTGGGCTCTCCGTGGGCACTGTGTGACACAGAGTGTTGGGCTGGATGGGCCATTGGCCTGATCCAACATGGCTTCTCTCATGTTCTTAAAGCTAAGAGCTTTCCATCCCTCATTTAGAATGCCAACCCCAGTCGCTATCGAGAGTGGTGCCATGTTGGAAAAACTGCCTGACTTCCTTACTCAGTTGGGCTCTCCTTTATAAACTTGCCCTATAAAAACTTGCCCTATGAACAATCTGCCCGTGCGAAAGACCTACCGTTGCACCTTCGGTCGGAGGGTTTCCTGTTTCTGTTGCTTCTTTTTTAACGTCGCAAGATCCATGAATTGCCGCTAACGACACCAATATTTTCTCATTTTAACTGTTTTTAACTATTACTGCTTACATAACTTCTTTTAATTGTTGGATGTGTTCTGTTGTTGTTCCCTCCCCTGAGTTCGCTTGCAGGAAGTTGAGCAAATAATAAATAAATAAAATCAATACTCCAGTTCACAAGAGGCCAGTTCTCCAAAGACCGAGCTATTGTACGTTTTTCTCCAATCGTGTGCAATAGGCTTAGCGGTGCAGCCAATCACTTTCATCCGTGGTAACTGTTTGGAAAGCAGTTGTTTTATTCGAAACACTTACCTGTGACTGCAAACGTGCGTTTTTCCTATTCAGATGCAAAACAAAAAAACCCCTAATATTCTTTGCAGGATCAGTGGCTGCATAACAATCTCTGTCTCGTCACAGGAACATTACTCTATTGCACTATCTCATCACCATCGTAGAAAAGAAATACCCCAAAGTTCTCAACCTACATGAAGAACTGAAGGACGTCCCAGAGGCTGCCAAAGTCCAGTAAGTTGGGGGGGGGGGGTTAATTGTATCCTACCTTTCAATAAACCATTAGAGGCAGATGACAAGAAGATTGGAAAACAGCAATAAATGTATTGGGCTGTATATTAGCCATGTCACCCTTTGATGCAAGAACGTTCTGCCATGTGTGTTGGGCAGGAGCATGTGTGATCACGGCAACAAGCTGTGTTCCTGCCCACTATGCGGATGGAGGTGTGTTCTGTCCAGGGGTCATTTTGTAGAAAAAGAGGTGCAGGAGCTAATTAGCATAACTCATTAGCATAATATTTGCATATGCCACACCCCCTGACATAACTGGAAGTGTGTCAGATGGCAACACCCACCGCTCAGGCTCCACTGGACTGTTTTGGATTGCTAGCTGCT
>NW_015173684.1:645651-669674 GCF_001447785.1 Gekko japonicus | reverse complement strand
AGGAAGGAAGGAAGGAAGGAAGGAAGGAAGGAAGGAAGGAAGGAAGGAAGGAAGGAAGGAAGGAAGGAAGGAAGGAAAGAAAGAAAGAAAGAAAGAAAGAAAGAAAGAAAGAAAGAAAGAAAGAAAGAAAGAAAGAAAGAAAGAAAGAAAGAAAGAAAGAAGGAGGGAGGGAAGGAGCAGGGGGCGGGGCTTGTTGCATGTGCCCGCCCCCTGGGCTCTTTACTGCCAGAGCTCCACTCCTGTGCGCTCCTGCAGGAAATTACCCCTGGTTGTGAAATCTTAATGCGATGTGTGCCTATATTCCTGGTTTACATCTGTGCTTAAAGCATCTTTGTTACAGCTAGATTCGCGTCCAGTAGAATTTTCGAGACGAAAAAGATGTTCAGGGTGTGAGCTTTCACGAGTCAAGGCTCCCTTCGTCAGATATAAGGTTGCATCTGAGGAAAGGGAGCTCTGACTCTCAAAAGCTCATACCTGAAAGTCTTGTTGGTCTTGAAGATGCTATGGGACTCGAATCTACTGCAGACAAACATGGCTACCCTCTGAACCTAGCTTCGTTTGAGAGCCGGTTTGGTGTAGTGGTTAGGAGGAGCACAGACTCTAATCCGGGAGAACCGGGTTTGATCCCCCACTCCTCCACATGCAGCTGCTGGGTGACCTTGGGTCAGTCACAAGTTCTCTCAGAGCTGTTCTCTCAAGGGCAGTCCTCGAATGAGCTCTCTCAGCCCCACCTACTTCATGGGGTGTCTGTTGTGGGGAGGGGAAGGGAAAGGAGATTGTAAGCCGCTCTGAGACTCCTTCAGGTAGCGGAGGGCGGGGTTTAAATCCAATCTCTTCTTCTTGGGTTCTGTTTTTAGAGAGTCAACATGGAATGTTTCCTTCAGGAGTTGATAAGTAGTGATTGATAAGAATTGGGATTGCTACACGCTCAGAATATTTATTTATTTATTTATTCCTTTGATTTATATACCGCTCACCCCCCTAAGGGCTCTGAGCGGTTTACATTATGCAATTCATACAATTCCTACCTAAGGGCCACACACATACAATGAAGGGAAGTGACTAATCAAATATTGTGAAACGAATTGTTCATTGCGCAGTATTCGTTAGCGTGTGAGCGATAATATAAGAAAATTTTCTACAGAAATTACCACAGTAAACATTTTTGCAACTTATCTTTATTGACTCTTCGTTATTGTTGTCACGGATGCTGTTTTTGGAATTCCATACAACCAATTTAAACAATAAACAGCCCCACGTGGGCATCGCTATCTGTTGTTGGTGCCCACTTGCTGCCTCTGTGGTGCTGATCCAAAAGAGGGTCACAGTGCTGCATATGTATTCCCCCCACCCCACCCCCATGGGAGAAACACCAGCGACTTCAGAATTGCGTTCTGGAAATTTGCTAAGAGCAACTTTGCAAATCTCACATCTTTCCCCTTTTGTTTCCGGCAGCATGACGGAGCTAGAAAAGGAAATTGGCAACTTGCGGAGCGGGCTCAGAGCTGTGGAGACCGTAAGTGTGGCTCGTTTGCGTCGTGGTCCCCTGCTGCGAACCAAAGCAGGATTTTTCTTTTTTAAAGCCTTTAGCCTTAAGCGGCAGGAAGTGAAGCTTCCCTCTGGCTTCCGAGAGGCCGTCTGCTTGCTCGTTATTTCTTATTAGGGTTTTATAAAACTCCTAATTGCTGGAATGGCTTCCCTTTGTGGAGTTTCATATGTGCGGTGGCTTATGGCATTCTCTTCTTATTCTTGGGATCACTGGTGGTGGATAAATTATCAGGATGGTACCTTTCCCCTGCCTTCCTTTTTTAGTCCCGTCTCTGGTGGCAGTAGAACGTGCTGCTAAGTCACAGCCAATGTATGGCCACCCTGTAGGGTTTTCAAGGCAAGAGACTTCAGAGGTGGCTTGCCAGTGCCTGCCTCTGCGTCGTGACCTTTGTGTTCCTTGGTGTTCCTTGGTGGTTGTGAGACCCCTGGAGAAATCAGTTCCCAACAACAGAACAGAAAGTTTATTGAGACATTGATTGGATTCAGATGGTTAACTTTTCTGCGTTAGAACTGGGGGAAAGTGCGTGAAGCAAGCAATTATACTTCAATCAAGCAGGACCCTAATGGCCCATGGCCAATCATACCTAAGCTAGAGGCCCGCCGAAATAACGGCCCATAGTTTCCAGGGGAAAGATGATGCCAGGCTGGACTGGGGCTCAAGGTTATGTCTCTGGGCCGACTAAGATAACTACAAGCAACAGCTTGCAGCCCAGAGAGAGGGCGGGCACGATTGACAGTGGTCTCCCATCCAAAAAGGAACCAGGGCCGACCCTGCTTAGCTTCCCAGAACTGATGAGATCAGGCTAGCCTGGACTATCCCAGAAAGAGACAACCAGAGGTGGTTTGCCATCGCCTGCCTCTGCAGAGTCTTACTTGGTAGTCTTGCATCCCAGTATTGACCCGGCTTAGTTTCTGAGATCTGACAAGATGAGGTTCTACCATCCTCCCAGTATTGACCCAACTTAGTTTCTGAGATCTGACAAGATGAGGTTCTACCATGCTACTTTTCCTTCCTGTGCGGCTGTACTGAAACATTAAAATCGGGGCTTTTCTTCCCCCTAGGGGAACGTGCCGGGATGGAGTTCCGGAACCTTTTCAACAAAGTTCTTTTTAAAATGTTTAAAAGTTTGTGAGTTTTCAGTATACATATAGAAAACTTCACTTCCCTCTTGAGAGTTCCGGCACTTTTTTTTTTTTTTAAGCCCTGATTAAAACTATCTAGAAGGGAAGGAGGTGGCATTTCTTCATACCATAGATAGGACCACTGGGAGAGCACAGAATAGCTCTTCAAAGGTCCCTTATAATATTGTTTGGGTGGTGGGGAGAGCCATCGGATTGCAGCCGACTCGTGGCGACCCCATAGAGCAGTGGTGTCAAACATACTGCCCGCGGGCCAGGACTGGCCCGTCCAGGGCCCTTATCTGGCCCGCGAGCAACTGGTCATTACTTTTATTGCCAGATTGCAGAGGCTGTGCATTGTGTCCCTGCATCCTGTCCCAGTGCCAATGCGTAACGGGCGGTGGAAGTGGGAGGGTGGGCATGAGGGAGATACCGTAAGGAAATACTGTAAGAGTGTTAATGTTTTAAGCACGTTTGTATTTTGAGTTAAAAATAATATTGTTAACTGGGTTTGCCTTGTGTCGTTTATAAAGTTTACATCTCCGGTACCTGGCATTACGTTTTATGGCACACGCAGCCGGAGAGACAAAGTGACATTTATGTCAGATCCGGCCCTCGTAACAATTGTATTTTGACACCTCCGCTAGAGTTTTCAAAGCAAGGAGACCTTCAGAGATTGTTTGCTGTTGCCTGCCACTGTGTTATGATCCCGGGCTCCCCTGGTGGTCTCCCATCCAAATACTAGCCAGGGCCAACCCTGCTTAGCTTCCGGAAACTCATATCTGAAATCAGGGTTTCCCTCCCTATTTTCTTCATTTTTAAGTTTCTGCCTTTCTAAATATAATCGTTCAGCTTCCAGTTGTAATTCTCTCTAAGTTCGGCTTCAACTTTCCACCTTTCCATCTCTCTCTCTTTAAGGGCTGCTGTTTGTTCTAACTCTTTATTCTTAAGTGCTGTTGTTTGTTCTAATTTTTTATTCTTAAACTCCATCTCTTTATCCTTATATTCTGCATCAACTTTTAACTTTTCTTTCAGAAACTCTTAAGTATTCTGGATTGGGGTTAAACACTCTTTCAGGGTCTCTCTCACTAGTAGTTTTGCTATATTCCACAGCATTTTGAATCAAGATAGCTCTCATCTCTTCTACACTTTTCCCTTTGTGAGGTAAATTTAAGTCTTTACACTTTTGGATAAGAGCCTCTTTCTTTAATCCTAGAAACTCTGCCATTTTATATGGTATTCCTTTTTCCTCAGAATTTTATTATTCTCTTTAATATGCTCTCTTCCTCAGGATGTTTGTATCCCACTGCTAGTCAGGACAGTCACGTCTCTCTTTCCACACAAATGCTGTCACCACTTCCCACCACCACGTTTAACCACAATTCGTCTCTCACGCCTTTGTCAATACTGGCTGTAGTGAATGCTAGCCAGAGTGTATCAACTCCGCATCCCAATGGGAGGGAGGGATAATATTGAGGTGGAAAAGACCCCCATTTTCCCACCCCCTTGTGGTTAGCTGCAGTATCTGGGCCACATGCCTTGACCACAGAAATGAAACAGCCCCCTGGGTAAAACCACAGTGTGGGTCCTGAGGACTTCCTCTGTCATGACTGGCACCTTCGATTTGAGCTCCCCTCAGTTCCTCCTTCCCTCACGGAAATAAAACCATTTCTCCACAGGAGCTGGAATACCAGAAGACTCAGCCGTCCCACCCGGGAGACAAATTCATTACCGTCGTCAGCCAGTTCATCACCTTGGCCAGCTTCGGCTTCTCGGATGTGGAGGATCTCCTGGCAGAGGCCAAAGAGCTGGTAAGAGACTGAAGTTGCCGGAAAGCTTCCCACTCGTTTCCGTCCGTATCTAAGCTGTGCCTGTGACTCTGCTTGTGACAATTGTGCCCATTTTACAACTGGGTAAATGGAGGTGAAGAGAAGGCAGTTTACATGCGCGGGGGCCTGATTCTCCATGAGATACCTCACAAGATCAAAGCCCCTCAGGGTAGTGTTTTTGCCTTTCCAGCATGGCATTTGAAGGTTAAACCAGATAAAATGCTAAGCATTCTGTGAGCGGCGAGGGTTTTTTTCCCCCTCTTCAAATATCAGCCATATTTGGGAGGCTGATTACAGTTGGGACAATCAGGGGAGTGGGAAAAACCTTCCACCCCACACACTCCATTTTCAAGGCCTAAAATTGCTCTAAAAGCCACTATTTGCCCCATTGGGACAACCAGTACAGATAATGTTTGTCGCTGTGTCTTTGCCCTCAGTTTGAGAGCCAGTTTGGTGTAGTGGGTAAGTGCATGGACTCTAACCTGGGCGAACCGGGTTTGATTCCCCACTCCTCCACATGCAGCTGCTGGTGTGACCTTGGGCCAGTCACAGTTCTTTCAGAGCTGTTCTCTCAAGAGCAGTTCTCTCAGAGCTCTCTCAGCCCCGCCTACCTCACAGGATGTCTGTTGTGAGGAGGGGGAGGGAAAGGAAAGGTGATTGTAAGCTGCTCTGAGTCTCCCGAGTGAAGGGCGGGGTGTAAATCCAATTTCTTTTTCTTCTTCTCAAATCGGTCAAGCAGCTACTCCTTGGAGCTGTTTCTGGCCAAGAAAATGGCAACGGGGGAAGCTTAACCCCCCCCCCCCCATTCATGCTACGGGGGAAGCTTAACTCCCCCCCCCCCCAAGTTTGGTGTTGTGGTTAAGTGAGCGGACTCTAATCTGGGAGAACTGGATTTGATTCCCCACCTCCTCCACTTGCCCCTGGCTGGATAACCTTGGGCAAGCCATACTTCTGATAAGAGCTGTTCTTGAAAAAAACAGCAGTTTCTGTCAGAGCTCTCTCAGACATGACGGCTGAGGGGGTGACATGATCGAGGTTTATAAGATTATGCATGGGATAGAGCAGGTCGAGAAAGAAATCCTTTTCTCCACAATACAAGAAATTGTGGGCTCTCAATGAAATTGCTGAGCAGTCGGGTTATAACAGATAAAAGAAAGTCCTTCTTCACCCAAAGAGTGATGAACACATGGAATTCACTGCCACAGGAGGTGGCGGCGGCTACAAGCATGGACGGCTTCAAGAGGGAATTAGATAAGCATACGGAGCAGAGGTCCATCAGTGGCTATTCGCCACAAGTTGTAGATAGGAACTCTTGGTCTGGGGCAAGTGATGCTCTGTCTTCTTGGTGCTTGGGGGGGGGGCAACAGTGGGAGGGCTCCTAGTGTCCTGGCCCCTCTGCTGGACCTCCTGATGGCACCTGGTATTTTTGGCCACTGTGTGATACAGAGTGTTGGACGGGATGGGCCATTGGCCTGATCCAACATTGGCGTCTCTTATGTTCTTATGTGCCACTGGACTCTGACTTTGTTCTGTTGCTTCAGACCAACATGGCTTCCCACCTGGAACTCTTTGGTTTAGTCGCTTCCTTCCAGCTGTGGAGTCTTGTGAGAAAAAATCCTACTGTGTGAGCTACTGGCATTAAAGCTGTGAGCGAGCGATTTGGCTCCTGCATAAATTAGTTTCCTCTGGAGCCCTCCTTCCTGAGCTAAGACAAAAATGTGTGAGCCAGGGGCTAAAAAACTGTGCGCTAGCTCACACTGACTCAGCTTAGAGGGAACACAGCTCCCCACCTTGATATATTGTCATGGGACTCTCCGATAGTCGTCTGCTTGGGCTCTAAATCTGGTTCTATCTAGTGTCAAAAGCGGTCCACGAGAGTGAGATAACCAGATCACATTAGGAAATTAGCTGGCAGTTTTTGGGGGGTTGGGTGTTTTCTTTTCACAGGCACCTGGGGTCATTTCCCAGGTATCCTCTTTGATTGTAGCCGGAATCCGGCTTGCAGTTTTCCTCCCCGATGCACGCAGCTGTATTTTTAACAACTTCCTGCTTACATAGATGCAGTTTCTTCCCTTCAGAAAAGGGGGAGGGGGGATAGGAAGAATTTCTTTTTTAAAGGCTTCACTGCCACATTTGGTTCCAATACAGACACATGTGGCAGCAATAAATAACAGACAAGGAGCATATCTTCAAAGAGAGGCGGAAAGCGCAAATTCCCCCCTCTCCCTGCCGTGGGTGAGTTTTTGTGCCTTCCCTGCTACAATATGGGGGTTTCCATTAGTTTTTATGGCTCCTGAGTTAATAAAGGGGCGGGGAAAGGGCACGAAATAATAAAGGCCGTTAAAGTGGAAACGGAAGTGCGACTTCCACAATGACTTTTCAAATGCCGGTTGGGGTATGGGAAGGCCTCAGCCTGCACAGTCTGTGTTGTTTATAGTATAGTTAGAAACAGTGTTCCCTCTAAGCTGAGTTCGTGTGAGCTAGCTCAAAGTTTTTTAGCCTCCGGCTCACAGATTTTTTTGTCTTAGCTCAGGAAGGGATGGCTCCAAAGCAAACTATTTTATGCAGGAGCCAAATCGCTGGCTCCCAACTTTAATGCCGGTCACTCACCAAGTAGAATTTTTGCTCACAAGACTCCACAGCTTACAGGGAGCATCGATTAGAAAGCAGGCATCTATGTATCTAATGAGCAATGTGTGGCCCCCATCTGCAGATATCTAGATCCACAGATTGGGGCCACAGTTGTAGGCACAGTGAAGAATTCACTGCTCTCCTGTTCTCCTGGCTGGAGATTGGGAACCCAAATGTATATACGTACTGAGAGCATGACGCAGCCATTTGGCCTTGGCAGAGTTGCGAGAGAGAGATAGCAGACAGCTGCCTGTACACACACACACACACACACATTCCTTAGTTCATGTCTCATGACAGGATGCTGTAATGTATGAAAGGGAGGGGGAAAGGAGGAGACGGATTTTCAATAAATATAGCTGGTGAGTGAAAGCATGGATTCATTCAAGGATTCATTCAGTCATTCAGTCATTCAGTCAGCTTTCTGCAGAAGCTGTTTGTGTCGTGTCTTCTTCGAACCCCAGCAAACTACACACAGTGACACTAAACAGACTTTTCTGCAAAATTTGGGGGACTCCCTAAGGCAGGGGTGTCAAACATAAACCCCGGGGGCCAGAACTGGCCCTTCTAGGCTCTTATGCGGCCCGTGAGCGACTAATACAAGGGAGGGAACAGGAGACTGCTCCGGGGGGGGGGGGGGGTTGTGGCTTCAGCATAGCAGAACAACCTCGTCTGCAGCAGTCAAGTATTGTGGGACCGTCTGCCTAGTGCTCCGCTGCTGGCTCTCCAGTCAGCCTATACAGGTTTTCCTTTTCACCCCCCCTCCCAGCCCATGGGGCCTTGCAGTGAGGATACACCAACCCAGAGCTTACCAGCTGCTGCCTTTTATACAGTTTATATCTCCAGTACCTGGCATTACGTTTCATGGCACACACGGCCCGGCCCGGCCCGACAAAGTGACATTTGTGTCAGATCTGGCCCCCATAACAAATGAGTTTGACACCACTGCCCATACAGTTTGGTGTAGTGGTTAAGTGTGTGGACTCTAATCTGGGAGAACCGGGTTTGATTCCCCACTCCTCCACATGCAGCTGCTGGTGTAACCTTGGGCAAGCCGTAGTTCTGTCAGAGCTGTTCTTGAAAAAAGAGCAGTTTCTGTCAAAGAGCTCTCTCAGCCCTGCCTACCTCACAGGGTGTTTGTTGTAAGGAGGGGAAGGGGAAGGAGTTTGTAAGCCGCTCTCAGACGCCTCTAGGTAGTGAATGGTGGGGTATAAATCCAATCTCTTCTCTTCTCTTTTCTCTTCTCGTCTTATTTTTCATCTAATGTAAGCAAAACAATCTGATTTCTTTTTTTAAAATGGTGGGATTAAATTCCCCCCTCCCCAAATAACAGGGTTTTGTCTTCGCATGTGGCTACCTTACTGCCACAGAGCTCGGGGGGGGGGGGGATGCTGGCAATTGTAAGCCACTTTGAGACCCCTTAGGGTGGAGAAAAGCAAGATATAAAAATCAGCTCTTCTTCTTCTCCTTGCCATCTCCCAGCCATTCCCTCTCTCCACCCAATACATACCCGTTAACTCCTTCTCCCCTGTATTCAGACATGCTATTTCCTCCCCCTTCTCAGCTATCCTTGACATTCTTCCTCTAAAACTACAAGCCCAGTTTCCCTTCTACACTTTGCCCCCCAAAAAACAAAAAAAGATAGCCAATCCTTGCTTTCTTCCACAAGACTGGAAAAGGACGTGTGATTCAGAAGAACCTAGAAGACACAGGGTGTCGTTTGGTGTAGTGGTTAAGAGCACGGACTCTAATCTGGGAGAACTGGGTTTGGATTCCCCACTCCTCCACATGCAGCTGCTGGAGTGACCTTGGGTCAGTCACAGGTTCTCTCAGAACTCTCTCAGCCCCACCTACCTCACAGGGTGTGGCAGAAGAACGCTGTCCCCAGATTGTGTTTCCCAGCACCAATTTGAGACACACACGCACAGTCCTGTGAAGGAGAAAAAACTAAGAGGTTTGTAATAGTGAGAGCCCAGATACAACAGGGTTGGGACCCTCAGAACCCAACGAGCTTCTCCAACATTACAGTGGGTGACATAGAATTTTATCGTTCACATTACATCAGAGGAATAAAACAGTTATTGGTTCCATCAAACTTTGTCAAACTTCGTCACCTATTTCTTATTTGGTTCAGACCTGTGGGCCGGGGTCTTCCGAGGCAAAGTTTTTTTCTAGCTGAACACTAAACTCTTCTTTGGCCTAGGCTATGGAGTGTCAAAAGTATCTCTATTAGCTGATATGGTTATAAGATGCCCGTTGTCTTCCTTTTAGCCAGGCTAATCGGCACATGCACAGAAGTAGCCAGTCAGCCAAGGCCGCAAACCTCAGCAAAACAGCATTTCATTTAATTCTTCCAGCAAGCATGTTCAGCACTAGCCATAAATGAACCAAAGTTAATATCTGAATACATGCATGATTGATTTCTGTCTATATAGTTAAAATCATAAATGGTACTGTGACGCCCTCCTTATTGGGGAGGACTAATTTCACTTTAAAAGTTCTCTTTTTATTCTGTTTATCTGGGTATAGACGGCTGCCACCAGGAAATTTTAAGGATTTCCAAACCTTTATACTTTACTGTTGCTCTTACTATTTTGGTAGACCGAGTTCAAGGCTTACGAGGAACTATATGGTCCTGAGGAAGTATTTCTTTCAGAGCTGGTATATTTGAATAAAAGAGGATTTATTGAAATAATTCATAAATAAAAGGGTAGAACAATGTAACTAGTAATGTGTAAATGATGAACAATTGCTTTGTGTATCACACACAATCTGCTCCCTTACTGACAGGGATCTTTTCATGTAACTTTGTATCACTTGTTTATCTCCATGCCATATAGGTTCACTGTCTCTTTCCAGTTTGTTATAACACCCAGACTTTACTTTAACTCAGCCCTCAGATCTCTTATCCTTTCTCTCAGAACAACCTCAGCTGTTCTTAACTGCTTCAACACAGATCTAACTTATTCCACATAGGACTGCTTCTAACTTTCCTCACACACAGAACTAACTGAACTTATCAACTGTTAACCTGTAACTGTCACTCCTGACTGACATACATACTCATCCACTCATTTTCACTTCCAAAACCCCTCCCCCTCTCTGTCAACCACCAATCATACCACACTTGCATCTCTCAACAACTCTAGTCTACCAACCACAGCCATGCAACCAAACTTTTAAAGAGACACACACACAAAAAACCAAGGAATCGTTACAGGCACTTAACATCTCTATCATGGAAACGTTAAGTGTATCTGCTAAGTGTAACCTGGTTAGTCAGCGGCAGAGTACAAAAGGCTTAACAGTGCGTACAACACAGGGTGTCTGTTGTGGGGAGAGGAAGGGAAAGGATAATGTTAGCTGCTCTGAGACTCTAAGTGAACGGCAGGGTATGAATCCAATCGCCGCCGCCTCCTCTTCTTCTACACAGAGCACCTCTTAGAAACAGCCGCCTCCCTCTTAGGTTTGTGACCTCCCCCATGGTGGCCATTTTGTGATGGCGCTCACTCCATGTTCTCAGAATAACAAAAGTACCCATGGGCTCAACAAGGCTGGGCAGTGGCAAACAGGGACTCTCTTGTTTGCCCAGACTCTCTGACAGCGCGAGGGCTTTGTTTTCACTTTACGTAGGGAGTCTAGAAAAGTCTGGTGGGGCCTTATGACAGGAATGGTACTTAGGCAAAAACCTTGAGTGGTATCTCAGACCTACAGTTTTTATTCAGGGTGTTGACTCTGTCCTATAATGCCCCCTGTGGTTTCTGACCAGGGTATCTGAAGGGCCATCTTCTCCCATACATTCCTCCCCAAGAACTAAGATCACAGAGAGAGGCGCCCCTGACTGTCCCATCAATCACAGAAACTTGCCTGGTGGGCACATGAGATGGCCTTTTCAGTGGTAGCCCCACGATTGTAGAAAACCTTCTCAGGGAGGTGCACCTGGCCCCTTCACTGTTGATCTTCAGGAGGCAGTTGGACAGTTTATTTAGGACGACATTTGACTGATTCATCAGGCTGCGGTGGCTCAAGTGGTTAAGACACTAAACTGCAGACCGGAAGGTCAGTAGTTCAGCAGTTCGAGACCTGCATGCCGCATGACAGAGTGAGCTCCCGTCTCTGGTCCCAGCTCCTGCCAACCTAGCAGTTCGAAAGCAAGACATTGCAAGCTTCGGTGGGAAGGTAACAGCGTTCTGTGCGCCTTGGCATCTAGTCATGCCAGCCACATGACCACGGAAATGTCTTTGGACAATGCTGGCTCTTCGGTTTGGAAACGGAGCACCGCATCCCTAGAGTCAGGTTTGAGTGACTTTCGAGCAAAGGAAACCTTTACCTTGACCTTGACCGGTTTAGTTTTTCTTTATTGGCAGTCCTGACTGGAAATTTTAAAACTGTGGTCTTTTCAGTGTTTTCAGAAGACTTGTTTTATTTATATGGCGAACCTAAACAGCATGATAAAAAGTAGAGACATCACCCTGCCAAAAAAAGTCCACATGGTCAAAGCAATGGTATTCCCAGTAGTCATGTATGGCTGCGAGAGTTGAACTATAAGGAAGGCCGAGTGCCGAAGAATAGATTCTTTTGAACTATGGTGCTGGAGAAGACTCTTGAGAGTCCCTTGGACTGCAAGAAGATCAAATCAGTCAATCCTAAAAGAAATCAACCCTGACTGTTCCCTGGAAGGCCAGATAATGAAAGTGAAACTCAAATACTTTGGCCACCAAATGAGAAGGGATCACTCACTGGAGAAGACCCTGATGCTGGGAAAGATTGAAGGTCAAAGAAGACGGGGACGGCAAAGGATGAGATGGTTAGACAGTGTCATAGATGCAACGAACATGAAATTGAGCGGGCTTCGGAGGACGGCGGAAGACAGGAGGGCCTGGCATGATCTTGTCCATGGAGTCGCAAAGAGTCGGACTCGACCCTGCGACTGAACAAATAAATCCTTTTATTTATATTGTAAGCAGCCTGGAGTTCTGTGAGTGAGAAAGGTGGCCAATAAATGTTTTAAATACATAAAATATTAAGAAGTATGACATGATGGACGGTTAGTGGAATGAGGTTTGGTGTGCCTTGAATCACCCCTTCCTTAAGCAGACCAAGGCTTTAAAAGGGGAGTGGACAGATTCATGGAGGACGGGGGCTGTCAGTGGCTGCTGGTCACAATGGCCTACTAGTCGTGATGGATACCTACTCCCTCCAGTACCAGAGACAGTAAGAGCGCTTTTGCACATGCCAAATAACGCAGTTCCAATCCACTTCAGCGATCGCTTGCAAGTGGATTTTGCCATTTCACACAGTAAGATTGTGTGCATTGAAAGTGTGTTATAATGGACAAGACTGCAGATAAATATGAAGGGCAAACGAGTAGTCATGCGGGATCTCATACCAAATTTGTGTGCAGGCGGTTCCCTTTGATCACATATTTCGTGGGAAATGATCTACTACCCTCAAATCGTAACTATCTGGAATGGATACATTTTTGATTCACAGGTGTTTAGGCTGAGCCTTGCCCCACATGTTCCCCCAAGGGCACTACGGTCGGGGAATCAAAACCTACTGGACGTTCCAGGCCCCCGGTCCATCAGACTTACCATGACCAGGAATAGGGCGTTTTCGGTGGCAGTTCCTATCTGGTGGAACAAGCTCCCAGAGGAGATCAGGGCTCTGTGGGACCTAGCACAGTTCCGCAGAGCCTGCAAGATGGAACTCTTCCGCCAGGCTTTTGAATAGGAGCCGCCGCCACCAGTGTACCACCAACGCCCCATAATTTCTGCATCATGGGTGAGAACAGGACGTTTAGGGGACGGTCATCTTGCTTTTAGTAAGTGTAACTTTGGAATTGGTTCAGAGGAGCACCAAAATTGTTTATTAACTGTGATGTATTTTTAATATTTTGTACTGTTTTATTGTTTTATTCGGCAATATGCCTTGTTAGCCGCCCTGAGCCTTCGGGGAGGGTGGGATAGAAATGTAAATAATAAATAAATAAATAAAGTTTTAGACGTGAAAAGTAGATTAGACTGAGTACAAGGCTAGTTATGTGCAATATACAGATACTGAGTTGAAATTGATTGAAAAGACAATCTATATATCTAATAGCCAAGTTGCCCCCGGAGTGCGGATCGCTAAATCAGCGCTCCAGGGGCACTTGGGGGGGAGGGGGAGGTTTGTGCACACGTGGGCCAGTCCCCACGTGTGCACAAAAATGCTAAAAGTAGAAAAAAGATTCGGGGGGGATGTTTAAATCCCCCCGAAAGTGACAGAGCGTTCCCTGCGCATGCGCATGGAACGCTCTGTAGCTGGCCTCGCCGCCGCCTCCTCGGAGCCGGGCGGGCGGGAGGACCGGCCTCGCCGCCGCCACCGAGCCCGGCAAAGGGGGGGGGAAAGGACCGGCCTCTCCGCCGCCGCCTCCGCCTCCGCCTCAGAGCCGGGGGGGGACTGGCCTCGCCGCCGCGGAGCCCAGCCAGGTCGGAGGCGGGTGGGGGGGACTGGACTTGCCTCCGTCGCTGCTGCCTCGGAGCTGCCCGGGGGGGAGGACCGTCGCGGGTCCCCGTCTTGTGTAATATATCTTTCAGTATGCATGTTTGTATTGTTTTAATTAAATAAAATTTTGACAACCAAAAAAAAAAGAAAATAAAGAAAGTGTGTTATTTAGTATGTGTGAAAGTGCCCTAAAGAGCTTCTTTGTATCAGTTGCTGGGATACACGGGCTGGGGGGGGGACAGACTTCGTCACAGTCTTCCTGTTTGTGGGCTCCCTAGAGGCAGCTAGTTTCCCACTGTGTGAACAGAATGCTAGACTAGACGGGCCTTTGCTCCAATCCAGCAGGGCTCTTCTTATCTTCTTAGATCAACAGGTTCAGTAGAAGAGAGATGTACTGGTCTAGTGGGCTCCCCCACCACCACCCAGGACCAATGAAACTGATGGGCAGTAGGTTCAGGATGGACAAAAGGGAATACTACTCTACACAGAGAGTGATTCAAATGTGGAATTGGCTGCCCGAGGATATCATGATGGCCACAGGAATAGACAGCTTTAAAACGGGATTAGATAGATTCATGGAGGATATAAGTCTATCAGTGGCTACGAGCCATGGTGACTGAGGGGAACCTCCACATTCAGAGTCAGTAATCCTTTGAATCCCAGCGCCAGGAAGAAACATCAGGAGATCTCCCTGCCCTGTTGTTGGCCGTCCAGAGGAACTGGTTGGCCACTGTGTGAGACAGGATGCTGGACTAGATGGACCGCTGGCTGATCCAGCAGGGCTCTTCTGATGTTCTTATGAAGGCCTTGGCCTCTGTGCCCTGTTGTTGGCCCTCCAGAGGAACTGGCTGGCCCCTGTGTGAGGCAGGATGCTGGACTAGATGGCCCACTGGTCTGATCCAGCAGAGCTCTTCTGATGTTCTTATGAAGGCCTCGGCCTCTGTGCCCTGTTGTTGGCCGTCCAGAGGAACTGGGTGGCCACTGTGTGAGACAGGATGCTGGACTAGGTGGGCCCTCAGTGGTCTGATCCAGCAGGGCTCTTCTGATGTTCTTATGAAGGCCTTGGCCTCTGTGCCCTGTTGTTGGACATCCAGAGGAACTGGTTGGCCACTGTGTGAGACAGGATGCTGGACTAGATGAACCACTGGTCTGATCCAGCAGGGCTCTTCTTATGTTCTTGTCAGGGGAAGGCTTCGGCCTATATGCCCTGTTGCTGCCCATCCAGAGGAACTGGTTGGCCACTGTGTGAGACAGGATGATGGACTAGATGGACCACTGGTCTGATCCAGCAGGGCTCTTCTTATGTTCTTGTCTGGGGAAGGCCTCGGCCTATATGCCCTGTTGCTGGCCATCCAGAGGAACTGGTTGGCCACTGTGTGAGACAGGATGCTGGACTAGATGGACCGCTGATCTGATCCAGCGGGGCTCTTCTTATGTTCTCAACCGTGATTTCCCTCTTCCAGTTCACCAAGGCCGTGAAGCATTTTGGGGAAGAACCAGGGAGAACGCAGCCCGACGAGTTCTTTGGGATTTTCGACCAGTTCCTTCAAGCTGTGACGGAAGCCAAACAGGAGAATGAAAACATGAGGAAGAGGAAGGAAGAAGAAGAGCGGCGGGCACGCATGGAGGCACAGGTGAGTGTGTGTAGAGGAGGTGTGTGTGGAAATCCTGCAGCACTTCGAAACCCTGCCGTTTTGCAGAATGTTCGGGCCTGAAACATTGAGAACGCTCTTATAAAGGGATTAGAACCAGAGTGTGATGGATCGGCTCTTAAGGTAGTTTCTGCAGGGAGTCGTATTGTAGCATATCACAGTGTTCGTTGTACATGTTAGAGGAGGGGCCCTGGCTCAGTGGCAGAGCCTCTGCTTGGCACGCAGAAAAGGTCCCGGGTTCAACCCCCGGCATCTCCAGTTGAAAGGACCAGACAGTAGGTGATGTGAGAGACCTCTGCCTGAGAAACCGGGGAGCGGCTGCCAGTCTGAGTAGGCAATGGCGACCTTGACGGACCAATTGGTCTGGTCAGGATAGGGCAGCTTGCGGAATTGGAGGCTGCAGAATTGGACAAATTTATTGATAAAAGGCGCAACAGATTCGACATTTGAGAATACCTGGTCACGGTTTTATAACTGGTATGACAAACATATGTAGGCAAGCTTGCAAGAGACAGACCAAGAGTTTCCTAAATGAAATATATACCTGTTAGGAAGGTAGAGACAGAAAAGTTGCTTACGCCGTTCATGAGAAATTGTTATTACGGCGGAATAGGTAGTAGTATAAACAAGAGAGGAGACCCGCGAAACTCGCGGGGGGGCGGTGGAGCTCTGCAATCAGCAGACGGAGGAGGAAGCAGGAGCAGGTGAGCTTCCCCCCCCATCCTGCAGGTTTCGCCGTCTCCTTCCCGCCCCCCCTCCGGCTGCAAAAGGAGGCCCGCGCGGCTTGGACTACAAGAGTACAGAGTAAGTCTGTCAGTGAGGATCCTGGTATCTGGAGCGAAAAGCAAGTTTGACATCCCAGTTTGCAGCTCTGTGGGAACAACTAAGAACTAGATTTGTTCCTATGTGCCTAGAGCCTCCATGCCTTCTGTTTCTTAAGTCACATCAGAGTATGTCAGAAGCATAGGAACTATCCTTATACTAATACCCAAGTTGCCCCCTCCGTGCGGATATCTATATCTGCACTTTGGGGGCACTTGGGGGCAGGGGGAGGTTTGTGCACTCTTGGGGCAGTCCCCAGGGGTGCACAAAAATCGAAAAACTAAAAAAAAATATCGGGGGGATGTTTAAACAGCACGGTCGGCTACAGAGCGTTCGTGCGCATGCGCACGAACGCTCTTTCACTTTCGGGGGGATTTAAACATCCCCCCGATATTTTTTTTTAGTTTTTCGATTTTTGTGCACCCCTGGGGACTGCCCCAAGAGTGCACAAACCTCCCCCTGCCCCCAAGTGCCCCCGAAGTGCGGATATAGATATCCGCACGGAGGGGGCCACTTGGCTATTAGATATATAGATATTGGTAGAATTAAGAATAACCTCCATGTATTTGTTTGTATGTTAGTATGTATGTATATGTTATGATTGTTTGTGTATGTTGTGTGAAAAATGCAATAAAATCCTGCCCCTTTGGGGGGCAGTTTAAAAAAAAAAGGATAGGGCAGCTTTATGTGTGTTTGTGTGTGGATTCAGTTGGGTTTATGGGTGGATTCCCCTAATTTATGGGGAGGAGCTGTAGCTCAGTGGAAGAGCTTCTGTTTGGCCGGCAGAAGGTTCCAGGTTCAATCCATGACATTTCCAGGTCAAGAAAGTATCAGGCATTAGGTGATGCGGGGGGGGGGGGAGACTCTGCCTGAGACTCTGAAGAGCCACTCCCGGTCCAAGTGGACAGTATTGATCTGGATGATGACCCAGTGCTTCGATTTTGTCTAAGGCAGCTTCCTAGAACCTCAAGTTTCCTGGCTTTACTCCCACTAGTTTTGGTGGCACTGAGTGCTCCCTCTAAGCTGTGGAGTTTTGTGAGCAAAAATTCTACTTTGGGAGCTCCTGGCATTAAAGTTGTGAGGGAACGATTTGGCTGCTGCACAAATTACTTTGCCCTGGAGCCCTGAACGAAGATGAAGATGTGTGAGCCAGAGGCTAAAAAAAACTGTAAGCTAGCTCACACTAACTCAGCTTAGAGGGAACACTGGAATTTTACATTCCCCTTCTAATGTCTCTCTGTCCCCCTTTTCCCTCCCGCCCAGCTCAAAGAACAGCGTGAGAGGGAGCGCAAGGCCAGGAAGGCGAAAGAGAACAGCGAGGAAGGCGGAGAGTTCGACGACCTCGTCTCCGCCCTGCGGTCTGGCGAAGTCTTCGACAAAGACCTTTCCAAACTGAAGCGCAACCGCAAGCGAGTCACCAACCAGCTGGCGGACGGCAGCCGCGAGCGGCCCGTCACTAAGCTCAACTTCTGAACGCCTTCCAGGCCGGAAGAGAGTGAGCATCTGAGAAGAACTCGGCCGAGCAGCTGTGTGGAAGCGGCCCACGTTTGCCTGCCTTGCCCCTCGAGCGGACCGGCTCTTCCTCCCTTCTCATTTTGCGTGCATGTGCTCGTGGGAGCGTGTGCGCGAAGGTGCCATAAACACATCCGGTGGGGTGGGCAGAGGGGCGGGAACTGTGCCCTCTGCACGCGGGAACACGCACAAAAGCCCTGCTGCCTAAGCCAGCGTTCCCTTTCCTTTCCCTCAACCAAGGAGGGTGTTTCCAAACAGTAGCTTCTCCGCTGTCCGAGCACAAACTTTGAGAAAGCGAAGGTCAGAAACCACTCCTGCGGGAAATTGACGCTTCTCATGGGAAAGCAGGCAAGACAATGGGGATTCTCTCTATGGTGTTCTATAACTATGTCCCGCCCCTTAAAATGGCCAGCACACGGGAATCTGTTTCACACCGGGGTTATGACGCCCGTCTCTCCTCCCTGCAGTTTTCCCAACCCAGAATTCCCCTGTATGATTGTTAAAACTGCATGGTAGGGGAGACGGGGAACTTGCATTTCTCATGCCGCAGTCCTGACCCGAATCGGGGCCTCGTGCCACCATTTAAAGGGAGGAAACAATGGGAAAGCGCCATACGCTGAACTCCCGGCGTCTTGTCTGGTTTGGGTCTTACAGATTTGTAAAGGGGGTTGGGGAGGGGGAGTAGGGAGATTTAAAGTGGGGGAGGACGGGAGGGGAAAAAAAAGGAGACTGTATGTGTGAGCCTTGGTCAGGACGCGGGCTCTTTTTGTAGCAGGAACTCCTTTGCATATTAGGCCACACACCCCTAATGTAGCCAATCCTCCAAGAGCTTACAGAGCTCTTCTTACAGGGGCTACTGTAAGCTCTTGGAGGATTGGCTACATTAGGGGTGTGTCGCTTAATATGCAAATGAGTACCTGCTACAAAAAGAGCCCTGCGAGAGCGGTCCGTTGAGACTGGGGCGGCAGGGTGGCTTGAAGTCCGTTCAAAAGTCCTCCGTTGTGGCCGGTAAGAATCGAAGTGATTAGTTCTTGTTATTCCAAAACTTGAATTCTACACCCCCACCCATGGTGACTGTGCAGGTTCCACCATTCTTCTCCGTACCCGCCCTCTCCCCCTCCCCCATCTCAATGGATCGCTTTTTTTTTTTTTTTGGTTGTCGGTTTTGAACGAGATGCGTTTCTCTTCCATAAGCCTGCTGAAGAAAATTTATCCGGAGGACATTCTTCTTGCTGTAACAGTACACGTGTGGGAGTTTGCTCGTTGTCTTGCCTGAGTTGGGGGGGGGGGCGGTGTTGTTTTGTGCTTCTTTTTTAAATTATAAGGCTAAAGAGCTCCGTGTTTAAGTTCTGTTTCCCCTCCCCCCCCCCCATGGGACAAGCTGTATTCTCTGTAAATATAGGTCGGAATTGATTCTATATCTGGGCCGGTTCCGTCACAATGCTCAACTGATGCCGGGCAGCTCCCAGAGAGACTTTGAGTGTTTAGACACCGGTGCAAAGCTTAGGGCATGCTCGTCATACACACGCAATGTTGCCATGTGCACAGACCAGTGTGTTAAAGCTGCATTTTGAGTGCAATCTCTGTTTCCTTCTCTTCAGATAGACCAACCTGTTAAACTTACTGTAGTGTATTGGGGGGGGGCTACTTCAACCAAAATGGTTCTTAAGAGGGCCTCCCCCCAATATTGAGGATGTATCCTCTCTTGTAGCTTGTTCCCTGATGATGCCATGAACCACAGTGCCATGGAGCCCCAGGTTTTGGGGGGCACGTGGAATTGTGGCTTCATTCCAGGTTGTCCTGGATCTCAAAAGAGAAGGGGTTAGAGGCTGTTTTCTAGCAGAAGGGAGCTTTGAAAAGGGGCTGGCTTTCGTTGACTTTTTAAGGACTTTAATTTATAATGTAAAAATAGAGGGAGACAAAAAACAACAACAACAGAGGCCAAAACAGTTTTTATTTTTTGTTTTGTTTGTTTCTCGGGGGGGGGGGCGAAAGTGTTTCGCTGTTCATATTTTGTCTTGCAGATCTGTAAGCAGAACTACCTTGTAAAAGACGTTGATCCAAAATTCTACGAAGCCCAGATTACTCAGGGAGTAATTAATAATTTTTAAAAAATAGTAATACAAAAAAAAAAACGGGAAACTTTTTTTTGAATGCCAATACTATAGCACGGCTTAATATTCTTAAATTATAGAGAATATAGACTGTTACTTTTTTTTGTTTTTGCTTTTATTTATTTGTGGGTTTTCTTTTAAGTGATTTTTTTTTATATACTATCATCGCTCTGTTGTGATCTGAGACGTAATGGGGAATACTGTGTTTATGCGTGTGTCTTTCCCGTGGAGGTTTTTAGTTGATCCCTGTTGCACTAGTAGTTGTCTTGAAATATGCCGGTCTCGCAAAGGATATTGACTGGTGAGGACTTTGGATGACATTTCCCTCCCCCCTCATGTACCAAACAGCAAAATGTGCAGTTTTCTATAAAAGTTTGTACAGAATGCAATTCTCGGCACAGGGCTTGACAGATCCCCAGTGCGGCATGGAAACTGTGAAGATCACTTTGTAGAGAGCTGTCAACGGGCTTTTCCGCATTCCTACTTCCCTCACTTCTAAGTTCCTGTTCCTTTGAGGATGTTTTTCCTGCTCTGCGTGTGTTTTACTCCCTCTAGCATTCAATTCAATACCACACAGGTTTATGTCCGGAGTAAGAAGAAGAAATTTTATTATGGCATCCAGCCAAAACAATCCAAACACTTCAGCAAAGGGGCACCAAAATAAGATATTACAAAAAATACAATATAGAAATGTCCAGAATAAAAACTGGCCGTTTAAATCTGCAGGGTGGTATGCCGGATACAAACCGGTGTAATATCAAATTGACCACTAGGGGGAGTAGAATACATGCAGAACAGGGAAAACCCCTGAAGAAACAGGAATTTACAAATAAGGAGAATAAGGAAAAGCCCAAAGAGAGTGTGTGCCTAAAAGCGTGTGTGCGTGTGTTTTCTTTTTTACAACTTTAGCTTCTCTTCATCTTTCGGGTGTTCCACATGTGCAGACGACTCTTCAAATAGCTTGCAAAGCAGTAAGAATGCAGAAGCCGATTCTCCAAACCGCTGTGAACCTTACCGAATGTGCAAAGACAGCACTTTTTTTGCGATAAAAGTTGGAAACGTAGTCGATCCGTAACTGTTCCTTAACTAAAGTGCCTCTATTTTTTTATATGTTTTTTTTTTCCATTTATAGCGGGAAGAAATTTGGTTGATTACAATTTGAGGAACTGACTGTTTCCCCCCCAAACGAGTTTGGATGATCCAATGATTTGCATTTAATGGTTTGGGGTGTTGTTGTTTTTTTTTAGAACAAAAGCATGTTTTGAATTTGGAAACTAAAACAATAAAAGAGGAATGGTGTTGTCTATACAGCTTTAAGTGGTCGTCAGGGGACCTTTCCTGCTTCGTAGCTCAAGAGACATAGGGTGGCATGTGTAAACTGGGTGTTTCTGGTGCACAACAGCATCTGCAGAATGTGTCTTGGAGAAAGGCGGGTCCCTTATTCTTCCAGGACACTTCCACGTTTACTGCAGGAAGGCACATTCCTCGTGCACCTGTTTACAAGGACCGTATGACCCAGCAGGGGACGTGATAACATCTTGCTTTCTTCCATGTGGAGATCAAGACTGAACCTGTATTTCTGATCTCCTGAAGGTCCCATCCTGAAGCACGCTCAGTTCTGGAAAACCGTTCAGACAGATTACCTTTACCACAACAAACGGTGCTTTGTGTGGTTTGGAACGGGTCTCCTCCTCCCCCCACCCCACTTGCAAGATTACTTCTTGCAGCTAACATTGTGGAAATCCACACCCTTGTGGCGGGAAAATGAACCACGCAACCCCTTCCCGTGGTGGCGGGCTCTGTGTTCAAATTGGCGAGCCTTAATTGTACAGCAGGGGGGGTGTAGCAGAGGAGGTTTCAGAGCACCTCCATCTCGCACGATCAGTCCAACTGTACCATTGCAAACGGAGGTCATTCCACGCAGGTAATGACGAAGCACTCGAGAAAACGCTTCAATCGCAGTCCTGTCCAATCCGATGCATGGGAAGACAGATTATAAATATTAAATGCTGAAAGAGGTCACGTGTGAATCGAGTCATTGGCTTTTTGAGGGCAGAGCCAGAAGGCAGCCCCAAGGTTCTGATCGGGCCCACCGCAGCGCATCCGGGTTCTGCAATCTGGGATGTCGCCATAGCATGTTGCAGAAGCTTTGTCCAAAAGTGTTCTGGTGTTTCGGTGCATTAAGAACCAACCTGTATGGCATCGGGTTTGTGCTGTACAAAAAAAAAAGTGTTAAAGTGTTCACAGGTGTAGTTGCTTCAGTTTTGCAGCTGGTGGGGTCCCAGGAATTCTCGGGAATTCCAGCTGCACAGATGGCAAAATTGGGAAGCCGGGCATTGGTTATAGCCTCCCCCCCCCTTTTCTCGCGCTTCCAAGACTATTTTTACTTTACAGCAGACCTTGTTTATTGGGCTACTCCTGCCCTTTCTTTTTCTGTTCTTTCCTTAAATTGGGGGGGGGGGTGACACTATGTGTGCAGGTAAATACCATGTGCCATTTCTCGCAAACTACATTTAGACTGGTGCTGAGTAGAAGTAGCCACTCTTTTTTTTAAAAAAAAAAAAATGATTTCCCTCTCTGTCTCTCCTGGGTGTGTAATTTCGAAGATTTATTTTCTTTTTAATTCATGCCAAAAAAAAGAGAAAAAAAGACAAGTGATAGTTTGTAAACTGAAGTATACTAATGTAGCTTTGTGGTAGCAAAGAGTTTAGTGGTTCCGTAGGTGCAAGGATGTTTTTAGCTAGCAGGATATGCTGTGTATGTTATGAGGCTGTACATTTTTTAAAAAAAAGAAAGAAAGAAAGGTGGCAATATGCAATAAAGTGTGTAAATACTATGGACGCATAGTCTTTTTATTTGGTCGCTGTAAATAAGATTTTTTTTAAAACTGCTGCTGTGGGTGGTACGGTCTGTCACGCGGGGAAACACATCTTAACATTCAAATGGAAGTCCACAGAAAATCTCTCTACCAGTGTGATACGTGTACATTTTCTTGTGCCTCTAACATTTATTTTACAAAATTTATACCCCACCTTTCTGCCCTCAGGGGGACCATGAAGGCAGCTAAGAGATTAAAACGTACACAAGTGAGCTCAAAAAAGTTCTTAACTGTAGGGATGTGAAGAGAAGAAGAAGAGATGGGATTTATACCCCGCCCTTCACTACCCAAGGGAGTCTCAGAGCGGTTTACAAACTACTTTCCCTCCCCCTCCCCACAACAGACACCCTGTGAGGTAGGTGAAATTGAGAGAGCTCTGACAGAAACTGCCCTTTTTTCAATAACAGCTGTGACAGAACTATGGTTTGCCCAAGGTCATCCAGCAACTGCAAGTGGAGGAGTGAGGAATCAAACTCGATTCTCCCAGATTAGAGTCCACACACATAAACACTACACCAAACTGGCTCAAACTGTGTTGCTGGGGACAAAGATCAAATTAAGTCATGCCATAGTATTCCTCATCACTATGGATGGGTGTGGCGAAATGGGGACCCACTCTCAGCCCTGAATAGCCGTTCACTGGTACGCAAGCCCGTTTTCGCATGCCCACCCTGCCTGGTGGGGCTATTCCCTTCCTCATTCGTTGCCACCACTCACTGGATTCACACTGCCTTCCTAGAGGGACAGTGAGACCCCTCTAGCTGATTCCCCAACCCAGAAAAAGTGGGTACCTCAGTCTTTGGGCACCCCCTGGAGAATTAGCGACCCCTACGATCTGGGTCCGTTTGGGTTCCCTCTCTACCTCTGGAGGTGGTGGCCTCGGGATAGGATTTGGTTTCCCCCCTCCTTGTTGTTGGAGAGAAACTCCAGCCTTCCTCAGGATTGATCACCTGTACTGCTACTCTCCTAGCTCTCCACCACGATTTATAGTGGCCTGGGTTGCCCACGGAGTCTGGAGTAACAGGAGTCCCACTTGTACGCCGCCCCTTGCAGCTCTCATCCAAGGCTGAGGCGAAGACCAACTAAAAACCTCCCTGGAGGGCCAAAGCCTTTTATCTGGCTGGCTCCACCCCTGGGTAAGTCCCTACTTTCCCACACTTTTCCCCTAAAGCTGCTGGGAAATGTAGGCAGGGAGGTATGGCAGTTCCATTGTTCCCTATGGAGCACCTTCCTCCTCCAGAGGACTACCAGACGGGCAGCCATTTTAAGGTACTGCTGCCTCTGCCCGGCAGCCATTTCATTACAATGGGCAATTAAGTTGGACAATGAAGAAATCCGACAGGAAGGGATTCCTTTGAAATGCGGTGCTGGAGGAGAGTGTTACGGATACCATGGAGTGCCAAAAAGACAAATCGGGCGGGGGGGAGGGGGT
>NW_015173684.1:591657-645530 GCF_001447785.1 Gekko japonicus | reverse complement strand
CCCCCCGTTTTTCTCTCACTGGATAGAATACAGGCAACAGTGGGCTAGGGGTGGGAGTTCGCTCACCATGGGCGGGAACCTGATAACTCCAGAGTGGCTTATAGTCTAGCGTCACGTCAACCGTAGCTAGTTTGTTTAAACCATGGCTTTGTGTGGTGTCTGACCCGGGCCTGAATAGGAAACAATGTCATTGGAGGTCAGCCCTCAGCGCAGGGTAGCAGGAGCTTCTTTGCATATTAGGCCACACACCCCTAGTGTAGCCAATCCTCCAAGAGCTTACAGTAGCCCCAGTAAGAAGAGCTCTGTAAGCTCTTGGAGGATTGGTCACCACACCTTAAAAAGGATATTATAGCTTTGGAAAAAGTGCAGAAAAGGGCAACTCGAATGATAAAAGGGTTGGAACACTTTCCCTATGAGGAACGGTTAAGGCGCTTAGGGCTCTTTAGCTTGGAGAAACGATGACTGAGGGGTGACATGATTGAGGTTTATAAGATTATGCATGGGAAAGAGCAGGTAGAGAAAGAGGTACTTTTCTCCCTTTCTCACAATACAAGAACTCGTGGGCCCTCCATGAAATTGCTGAGCGGTCGGGTTAGAACGGATAAAAGGAAGTACTTCTTCACCCAAAGAGTGATTAACACATGGAATTCACTGCCACAGGAAGTGGTAGCAGCTACAAGCATGGACAGCTTCAAGAGGGAATTAGATAAGCATATGGAGCAGAGGTCCACCAGTGGCTATGAGCCACAAGGTATAGATAGGGACTCTCATACTGGGGCAAGGGATGCTCTGTCTTCTTGGTGCTTGGGGAGGGGGCAACAATGGGAGGGCTTCTAGCGTCCTGGCCCCACTGCTGGACCTCCTGATGGCACCTGGTATTTCTGGCCACTGTGTGACACAGAGTGTTGGACTGGATGGGCCTTTGGCCTGAGCCAACATTGGCGTCTCTTATGATGGGAGACCACCAAAGAACTCCAGGGTCACTACGCAGAGGCAGGAGATGGCAAAACCACCTCTATTCGTCTCTTGCCCTGGCCTGGATGGCCCAGGCTAGCCTGATCTGCTCAGATCTCGGAAGCTAAGCAGGGTCAGCCCTGGGAAGTAGTTGGACGGGAGACCACCAAGGAAGCCCTGGGTCGTGACACAGAGGCAGGCAATGGCAAACCACCTCTGAACGTCTCTGGCCTCGAAAACCCTCCGGGGTTGCCATACAATGGCTGCAACTGGATGGGGCTTTCCACTACCAAACCCAGAGTGAGGTTCTTCCTCCCAAATAGACAGCAGATTTCAGAATATTATCGTAGGATGCCTAGGGGGTTAAAAAGCATCCAGAAATACATGTATACCCCGACATGGCTGGCCGAGCACCCCTAGGCGAGCCCGATCTCATCAGATCTCAGAAGCTAAGCAGGGTCAGCCCTGGTTACTTCTTGGATGGGAGTAGAGATGTAAAATTTCCGGAAATTCTGAAGCTCGGGAAAAACCCCGGTTTTTCCCCAGTTTTTTTTTGGGGGGGGGAAATGGAAATTTTTGGAAAAATGGGGAAAAAATGCTACATTAGCATTTCTTTTGTCTTTTCTAGATTGAAAGTTACTTTAGGAACATAAAATATGACTATGGACATTTTTACTTGGCATGAAATTATCACAACTAGCCTATTAAAAATATAGTGTATCCAAACAATTATTACAAACAGAAATACCCACCCACATGCAAAAACAAAACTGAAACCTTTTTATTTTCTTCTGACAATGGCACCTCCTAAAGGAAGAAAAGCATCTTGTTCTTGCATTGGAGAGTTCAGTTTGTAACCTAGGACTTGCTTGTCCTCAGTGCACAGAACTTAGATCAATCTGATACCATATATATAGTGAGAGAGAGAGAGAGAGAGAGAGAGAGAGAAATGATTTGGAAAATATTTGAACACCTTGTCTTAAAATATTTTACTCATCATGTTAAAATAAAACGTTCCATAATCTTTTTTTTTCTTTTCTTTTTTCAATTTTTCGGAAAAAAACAAAAAAGGCTTCAGGGAAAAAACGGGGGGGGGGGGAATGGGTTTCCCCCGAATTTTTCTGTTTTTTTCCCGGGCCTTCACATCTCTAGATGGGAGACCATCAAGGAAGTCCAGGGTTGCTATGCAGAGGAAGGGAATGGCAAAACACCTCTGTTCGTCTCTTGCCTTGAAAGCGTTACAGGACCACCATTCGTTGGCTATGACTCGACAGCACTTTCCACCATCCACCAGTTTGGGAAACCTGTTCCACTCTCAGCGAGCTCACACAAACACCCCACACCCTTTTTCTTGCTTCGCTTCCTCTCGCTTCCCTCTGGCCAGGAGCTGTCGCCTTGACTGTCTGTCACCGTCTTTGCTCTGCACGTGTCGGCGTTAACTCGATCACAGTTCTGTCAAATCAAAAGTTAGCTCTGGGCAGCTGTCTGGTCCAAACGACAATACATCATCCACTGGGGGAAAGGAAAAAAAATATTGAGTAGGCACACCGCCATAATCACTAAAAGCCACCACGCCTGAAAATTAAAACTTCAGTGCCCAAGACTCTGTGCAACAAGCTTGCATTTTCTCTTGAAAGCAAGGAATCCAGAATGGGAGTGAATCTCTGTAGGTCAGAAACACCCTCCAAAGAGCTGGGGCTCCCACTGAAAAGGCTATGTACATATTTAAATTATCCTTGAAGGCGCCAGAGGTGTGAGCCAAGGGGCTCTTCATCAGTTTGGTGTAGAGCTAATTTGGTGTTGTGGTTAGAAGCGTGGGCTCTAATTTGGGTGAACCGGGTTTGATTCCCCACTCCTCCACACACAGCTGCTGGTGTGACCTTGGGTCAGTCATAAGTTCTCTCAGAGCTGTTGTCTCAGGAGCAGTCCTCGAAAGAGCTCTCTCAGCCCCACCTACCTCACAGGGTGTCTGTTATGGGGAGGGGAATGGAGAGGAGATTGTAAGTCACTCTGAGACACCTCCAATATCTTCTTCTCTTCTTCATTTCTTAGCCCCTGGCTCACAGCTTGAGGCTGCTGGTAGGCCCTGTGGTAGGCCAAGAGCAGCCCAGATTTTGTGTGTGTAGAATGATCCCATTCTAGGCCTTGGCATCTCTATGATGAAGCCCCTATATGACTTTGAGTAGCCTCCATGACAGTGTGCGATCCTAGTTGCCTAATCACTCAGGTGTAAAAAGGTCCTCCCCTCTGCTGGTTTACCATCACAAGGGTGCTGTGAGGTAGGCTGGGCTGGCCCAAAGTCACCCCCAAAGTCACCCAGAGAGACTTATTTTAATCAAGCCTTTTGGAATGACTGGTCTGGGTCACATGAGGGGGCAATAAAGAACACCTTTGTCTGGGGCAGAGTCCCAGTCCCTCACCACACAGAGGGACTCTGTGAACAGAGGCTTTGAGAGCCATTTTGGTGCCGTGGTTAAGAACGTGGACTCTAATCGGGGAGAATCGGGTTTGATCCCCCATTCCTCCACATGCAGCTGCTGGTGTGACCTTGGGTCAGTCACAAGTTCTCTCAGAGCTGTTCTCTCAAGGGCAGTTCTCGAAAGAGCTCTCTCAGCCCCACCTACCTCACAGGGTGTCTGTTGTGGGGAAGGGAAAGGAGATTGTAAGCTGCTCTGAGACTCCTTTGGAGTAGTGAAGGACAGGGTATAAATCCGATCTCTTCTTCCTGTTCTTCTTTCAGGTCTAGGGATGGGCACGAACAGGGAAAATGTGATTCATGGTGGTTCGTAGTTTCTGGCGTGCTCACAAACCGCCGCAAACGTTTAAAGTAAAAAAACCATTTCAATTTGTGAGGTTCGTGATGCGGTAGGACCCCCCCCCCAGCATGCTACTCACAGGGGATCTCTAGGTGGCTCTCCTGTACCTGCCATCCAAATTTGGTGAGGATTGGATTTATGAAGTCCGAGTTACAGCCCACAGGGAAGTGCTTTCTGAGGAAAATGACGGGCAGAGGTTCAGGAGTGTATAGAACTGAACCTGTGTGAGCTCAAGACATCTAACTTGCAGGGGACCTCCCCCTGATGTTCCTCTACATGCCCTCCAAGTTATGTGCAAATTGAACTTTGGGGAGCCAAGTTGTGGCCCCCCCAATGGAGATGCCCCCAGAAAGTTTTTTGGGGAAATGTCAGGCGCAGGTTCAAAAGTGTATCGAATGGACCCCCTGCAGTCTACACACACCAAACACACACGGAACCTCACCCTGCCGCCCACCTCTTGCTTTGCCTTTTGGTAAACATTTTGACTGAGGTGAGAAGAGTGTGTCTGGAAATGTGTACATTCACAATCTGCCACAAACTACTTGAAAGTTGGCGCCAGTCGACCTGCTTCAAAATTCAGCTCGCGGATCACGGACGGCCCGAAATGCGTCACGAATTTTAGTTCATGAGCCGGTTTGTGCCCATCTGTATTCAGGACTGAGGGTCACAACCTGCCATCAGTCCTTCTGGGTAAACTAGGGCCTGTTTCACACATTGCAGGGGAATGAAATGCTTCATGTGAGCCTCCTTCACTCCCCTCTTTGTGAGATCTCTCACTTTGATACCCAATCCCCTCTTCGTTTGTTATGAAGTGGGACTAAGACCGGGCTGAGGTGACCTTAAGAGTCCAGGATGCTCTGAGGAGAGATTCTACGCTCTGGCTAGGCAAAGTACAGCCAACATCTAATCCACGTTCATAAGATTCGTGTCAAACAGCTGCCCCCAGGGCCGCTGCCGGAAGATTTATTATGTTCAAAAAGTATCTCCTAAGGAGGTATACATTTGTTAAAGAAAAAAGAGAGAGAGGATTTCCTCCACAACTTCCTTTACTTTCTCAAGAGAGTCCTGCGCTGGTTGCAGTTCCTGGGAAGATTTTGAGGAGTGTTTTTTTTAAAAATAGACTGATTTAAACAAGATTGTATGTGTCTCAGCGCCACCTCTCACCACACGGACCAAAAGGCACCCAACAGTGCCCCCTGGAGGACAGAGAGGCACCGTATTTCAGTTCTGTTCTTTGTGTCGTTTTGCTGAATAACAGCTTGTACCTTGAGTAAACCTTTGTTGGCCTTAAAGCTGCCACTTGGACTCTAAATTTATCCTTCTGCTTCAGACCAATACGGCTGACCACCTGGAGCTCTTTGGTTTAGTAGCTTCCTTGCAGCTGTGGTGTGAGGTACCTCACAGAGGAAGATACAGAACAGACAAAGCTGGTTTTGAGGTATTCACAAACCAAATTTGTAGCCCGGGGTGGGGAACAAACACAGGGCAGAGGCAGTCTAATTTCTTTCCATAATCAACCCTGTGGAGTTCGTATTCAGGACCGTTTCGCACAGTCTGCATGTCTAGTCCCTTTCCTATGTCCTGGCCTGGACAGCACAGGCGAGCCCGATCATGTCAGATCTCAGAAGCTAAGCCGAGTCAGGCCTGGTTAGTACTTGGATGGGCGACCACCAAGGAAGCCCAGGGTTGCTACGCAGAGGCAGACAATGGCAAACCATCTCTCGTTGTCTCTTTTCTGGATAGCCCAGGCGAGCCCGATCATGTCAGATCTCAGAAGCTAAGTAGAGTCAGGCCTGGTTAGTACTTGGATGGGCGACCACCAAGGAAGCCCAGGGTTGCTACGCAGAGGCAGACAATGGCAAACCATCTCTCGTTGTCTCTCTTCTGGATAGTATGTGCACACAAAAATGCATATACCTGGAATAACATTGTTGGTTTTCTTTAAAACCATGGGACTCTGTCTCACCGAAAGGAGGGGGGGAGACCTCAGCCAATTGAGAGAAAGGAGGCTTGGCTTTCTTTCTCTCCCCCAGAAGCAAGAAGCAGGAGAGGAGAGGAGAGAGAGCTGGGCAAAAGCCAGCTGCGATGCAGGAAGCGGAACAGGAAGCTAGCGGGAGCCAGTTGCTTGCAGGTGAGATGGGAGCCCTGCAGGGGCCAGATCCGGCCCACCAGCCGTACGTTTGATGGCTTGGGGGAGGCTTGAACAGGGATGCACTGATTTGTCTACCTTCTGATCAATAAGAAAAGACAGTGGCGAGATCTCTTGCAGAAAAGGAAGTTTATTTCTTCCCTTACGATACAAATGACATCGCTTTCACCAAGGTCACAAATAACGAAAGAGAAAAGAAGAAGGGAACCAAGTCGGACTCTGTTTTTCAGGCAGACCTGTGTGTGCAGAAAACGAAGATAAACATTGTATTTTGGTGGTACATGAAACCGTTTCATATGGGGGAGGGAGGAGAATGATTTGCTTTAGCCTCTAGAAAGAAAACAGAGCAAGAAGTCTGCACAACCAGCTCTTGGCACTGGCGTTAACTAAGCGCAGCATTGGGCTTCATGGTCCCAACACCCCACCCCTGGTACCCTCAGGCTGGATCCTGCTTTCAGTAATGCTGCCACAAGCTGCAGGACGCCAACCACAGATTTGGCAGCCCGCTTAAATTTTGCACTGAATGTGGAGACCAGCCTGTTGTGGTCTTTCCTGCCCAATATTCACCTCACCCTTTGGTAGGGTCCCCCTGGGAGCATCGGGGTACAGGAGCTGCGGTGCCATGGCAACCTTCCCGGGATGTACCTGGAAGTGACGTCAGAGCATCTTGCGGCGCTCTAGGAATTTCCCAACTCTCTATGGTCACGTGACGCTGGGTTTCCGCCCTACTCCAGAGATATTCCTGGAGTCCTGTTTCTATTGACAAAATGGACACAAGGTGGAGAAAGCTGAAAGGATGGAGTGAAAAATGTTGGGGGGGAGGGGGAGAAGCCATCTTGCTTGGTCTCTCTCTTGAACAGCAGATCTAAGGGTGCAAAGGACATCTCCGAGTTACAACAGGCAGTTTCACAGCCAATGAGGCTACCAAGATCATCTCCGCTCCCACCCGGGGGGGGGGGGGTGAATTGCAATTGCCGAGACAGAGCTATTAGCCACAAGGTATAGATAGGGGCTCTGGGGCAAGTGATGCTCTGTCTTCTTGGCGCTTGGGGGGGGCAACGGTGGGATGGCTTCTAATGTCCTGGCCCCACTAGTGGACCTCCTGATGGCACCTGGTATTTCTGGCCACTGTGTGATACAGAGTGTTGGGCTGGATGGGCCTTTGGCCTGATCCAACATTGGCATCTCTTATGTTCTTAGAGTTGGTGTGGGGAGTTATAAACAGGCAGGGCCAAAAGCCCCCAGGTGGATTCCCTGGGGGCAGGACAAGGAGGAAGCCACTGATGACCCCCCAGGGCTTGGCTGATGACCCCCACTGATGACCCCCCCAGTTACCAATGGCACAGAAGAGGATTAGACAGAGTCAGGGAGGAGAGGTCCATCAGTGGCTACAATGGCCGCCCTGAGCCTGCTTCGGCAGAGAGGGCGGGGTACAAATTTGATAAGTAAATAAACACTAGCCATGGTGACTCAAGGGAACTTCCATGTTCAGAGGCAGTCGACCTCTGAATCCCAGAGCCAGGAGGCAACATCAGAGGAAGCATTTGGCCTCTATGTCCTGTTGTTGGACCTTTAGAAGAACTACAGGGACCCCTGGTCTGATCCAGCAGGACTCTTCTTGTGTTCCTATGAAGGCCTCTGCCTCTCTGCCCGGTTGTCGGCCCTCCAGGGTAACTGGTTGGCCTACTGTGTGAGGCAGGATGCTGGACTGGAGGGACCCCTGGTCTGATCCAGCAGGGCTCTTCTGATGTTCTAATGAAGGCCTCGGCCTCTCTGCCCGGTTGTTGGCCATCCAGAGGAACTGATTGGCCACTGTGTGAGGCAGGGTGCTGGACTAGAGGGACCACTCGTCTGATCCGGTAGGGCTCTACATATATTCTAATGAAGGCCCCGGCCCAGACATAAGAGCATAAGAGAAGCCATGTTGGATGAGGCCCATCCAGTTCCACACTCTCTGTCACACAATGGCTGAAACCCAGGGGCCATCAAGGGGCCCCCCAGCAGGGCCAGGACTCTAGGAGCCCTCCCACGGTTGCCCTCTAAGCACCAAGACTACAGAGCCTCAATGCCCCAGACATAAAAAAAAAAAGACAAGCTGCGTTGGGTCAGGCCAGTGGCCCATCCAGTCCAACACTCTGTGTCACACAGTGGCCCAAACCCAGGTTCCATCAGGAGGACCACCAGCGGGGCCAGAACTCCAGAAGCCCTCCCACTGTTGCCCCCCTCCAAGCACCAAGAATACAGAGCATCACTGCCCCAGACAGAGTGTTCCGTCTCTACCTTGTGGCTAAGAGCCACTGATGGACCTCTACTCCGTTCATCCAATCCCCTCCTGAAGCTGTCTGTGCTTCTATGCACCACCACTTCCTGTGGCCGTGAATTGGTCGTAGTTTGATACTCTAACCACCACACTACTACACCAAGAGGCACTTCTGTTAGCGGAACAGAACTTCCCTGACACACACACCCCCGGCAGCCTGTCGATCTCCATGAAATGCCTCTCCTTCGAGACGGGGGAGGCGAGAATCAGAGATGACTGCTCTCTTCGGTTAGAGAAGAAGAAGAAGAGATTGGATGTATACCCCACCCTTCACTACCCAAAGGAGTCTCAGAGCGGCTTACAAACTCCTTTCCCTTCCCCTCCCCACAACAGACACCCTGTGAGGTAGGTGGGGCTGAGAGAGCTCTTGACAGAAACTGCTCTTTTTTCAAGAACAGCTCTTATCAGAACTACGGCTTGCCCAAGGTCATCCAGAAGAAGAAGAGACTGGATTTATCTTCACTATCCAGAGGTGTCTCAGAGCGGCTTACAAACTCCTTTCCCTTCCCCTCCCCACAACAGACACCCTGTGAGGTAGGTGGGGCTGAGAGAGCTCTTGACAGAAACTGCTCTTTTTTCAAGAACAGCTCTTGTCAGAACTATGGCTTGCCCAAGGTCATCCAGCCAGGTGCAAGTGGAGGAGGTGGGGAATCACATCCGGTTCTCCCAGATTAGAGTCCGCACACTTAACCACGGCACCAAACTGACGTAGCAGCTCACTGCCCTGTGCCTCTTGGAGAAAGGGGAAGACAAAAATGTGACGTGTAAGATTTACCAAAACAAAACAGCCCATGAAGCGGCCTTCTACTGAATCAGACCCTTGGCTCATCAAAGTCCGTCGTTCCCACTCAGACCGGCAGCAGCTCTCTAGGCAAAGATCCTTCACATCTTGCTCATTATGAACTCAGAAAGCTGCTTCTCCAGAACCGGACTATTGTCCTATCAAAGTCAGTCTTGTAAACTCAGACCGGCCGCAGCTCTCCAGGGTCACAGGCAGAAAAGCTCTTCCATATCGCCTCCTACCCGGTCCTTTCGACTGGACATACTCGGATTTGAACCTGGGACCTTCCGCGTGCCAAGCAGAGGCTCTTCCACTGAGCCACTGGCCCCTCTCACCTGATACTTTTAGCTGGAGATGCCGGGGATCGAACCTGAGACGAGCCCTTCGGCCTGCCAAGCGGATGCTCTACCACTGAGTCACAATGTCCCACCTTGCCATATACAATACAACACAGCGGCTTCTCATAGACAATCGATGTGCAGATACCATTCTCACTCCAAGAACTTTGGCTGGAGGTGGGCAAGTCTAAGTACATGATGGGACATTTGCATGGAACTGAACCCTCCGCATTTCGATGCCCCTCCCAGACATTCTTGCAGCATGGGATTTGCGCAACACTCGTCTCTCCCCCAGTGCCTAAACACAGTAGCCGCCAGTGTTCCCTCTAAGCTGAGTTAGTGTGAGCTAGCTCACAGGTTTTTAGCCTCCGGCTCACACATTTTTGTCTCAGCTCAGGAAGGGGATGGCTCCAGAGCAGACTAATTTAGCAGTAACCAAATCACTCGCTCACAACCAATGTTCCCTCTAAGCTCTGGAGTCTTGTGAGCAAAACTTCTACTTTGTGAGCTCCTGGCATTAAAGTTGTGAGCAGTGTTCCCTCTAAGCTCTGGAGTCTTGTGAGCAAAACTTCTACTTTGTGAGCTCCTGGCATTAAAGTTGTGAGCAGTGTTCCCTCTAAGCTGAGTTAGTGAGAGCTAGCTCACACTAACTCAGCTTAGAGGGAACACTGCTCACAACTTTAATGCCAGGAGCTCACAAAGTAGAAGTTTTGCTCACAAGACTCCACAGCTTAGAGGGAGCATTGGTAGCAACACGGGCGGTCACCAATGCAAGAGTTCCAACCTGCACACAAAGATCCTCGTTCGCCACGGGCTCCCTCTACACGTAAATAAAAGAATTAGCATTTCGTGGCAGTCTCCCCCCCCCCCAATGCACATAACATGTGTCTGCATCACAAGGATCCTTCTGGGCTCGGGAAAAGTTGCAGAAGTGCGCTTCCACATACAATACCTAAACTGAAAGGTCCCAACTAAATGGAAGAGGGTGAGGGAAAGTCATGAGAACATAAGAGAAGCCGATGTTGGATCAGGCCAGTGGCCCGACCAGTCCAACACTCTGGGTCACACAGTGGCCAGAAATACCAGGTGCCATCAGGAAGTCCAGCAGTGGGGCCAGGACACTAGAAGCCCTCCCGCTGTTGACCCCCCCCAAGCACCAAGAATACAAGGCATCACTTGCCCCAGACCCAGAGTTCCTACCTATACCTTGTGGCTCATAGCCACTGATGGACCTCTGCTCCAGATGTTTACCCAATTCCCTCTTGAAGCCGTCCATGCTTCAAGTCGATGACGTTTTTCACAGTGTGCGATGATCGGGGTTTGTTCTTTGATCAGAACAGTTTTTTTCCAAGTCTGTGTGTAGTATACTATCGGCACTTGGATACAGTGTGTAGTATACAATCGGTGGATCAGGCCAGTGGCCCATCCAGTCCAACACTCGTGTCACACAGTGGCCAAAACCCAGGTCATCCATGCTTAGATTCCAAGCTCTGAGAGTGGCTCTTAGCCATGAGGTATAGATGGAATGCTATGACTGGGGCAGTGATGCTCTGTCTACTTGGTGCTTGTGTGGGCCACAGTGGGAGGGCCTCTGGAGTTCTGGTCCCGCTGGTGGCCCTCCTGATGGCCCCTGGGTTTTGGCCACTGTGTGACGCAGAGTGTTGGACAGGATGGGCCATTGGCCTGATCCAACATGGCTTCTCTTTTGTTCTTATGTCTGGCCAAAAGTGTTGGACTGGATGGGCCATTGGCCTGATCCAACATGGCTTCTCTTGTGTTCTTATGTCTGGGCAATTAGAGCTGCTACCCCAGCCTTGAATTTGGGAAGCCAGGGAGTGAACCTGGGACCTGCTCCATGCGCAACAGACCCTCTGCCACAGACCCTCCCTGAAGTGTGTTCAACACAAGCTCACCCACCGCTCACTGAACGGAGCCACTGTGCTGATTTTGGGCTGCATGGCGCTTCCATTTACCCATGTGGAAGATGTACTGTTTCCAGTTGCCGCAAGGCCACGACTCAGCAAACTATGGCCGCAAACGGGTGACAGAAACAAAAACGCTGCCTTCACACTGCAAGACTGCATATACAGGGAGGGGCTGTGGCTCAGTGGAAGAGATGCATGCATGCAGAAGGTCCGCGGTTCGATCCCCGGCATCCCCACTGAAAAAGGACCAGGCAGTAGGCAGTGTTCCCTCTAGGCTGAATTAGTGTGAGCTGGCTCAGTTTTTTAGCCTCCGGCTCACACATTTTTTTTGCCTCGGCACAGGAAGGATGGCTCCGGAGCAAACGAAGCCAAATCGCTCGCTCACCACTTTAATGCCGGTAGCTCACAAAGTAGAATTTCTGCTCACAAGTCCCCACAGCTCAGAGGGAGCACTGGCAGTAGGTGATATGAAAGACAACCCCCCCCCCAGCTGAGACCCTGGAGTCTGAGTAGACAGTGCTGACCTTGATGGACCAAGGGTCTGTCTCAGTAGAAGGCAGCGTCATGTGTGTACTCCGAAAATGCATTTTTCTGTCACTTCCTCGGCACTCACCTGGATAGCCCAGGGTAGTCTGAGCCCATCAGATCTCAGAAGCTAAGCAGGGTCGGCCCCGGTTAGTATTTGGATGGGAGACCACTGAGGAAGTCCAAGGTTGCTGCACAGGGGCAGGCCGTGGCCAGGGGTCATTTCCTGCAGGAGCGCACAGGAGTGGAGCTCCGGCAGTAAAGAGCCCAGGGGGTGGGCACATGCAACAAGCCCCGCCCCCTGCTCCCAGCAGCCCTCAGTCAGAGCAAGAAGCAGCCAGGTAAGTTGCAGAGCTCCCCCCGGTCCAAGACAATCCAGTGGCACCTTTAAGATGACGTTTTATTCAGGTACAAGCTCTCCCTCCTCTGCGAGGACAGATCTGCACGTCCCCCCCCCACAATAGCTAGCAGTCCAAAACAGTCCAGTGGAGCCTGAGCGGTGGGTGTTGCCTTCTGACACACTTCCGGTGATGTCAGGGGGTGTGGCGTATGCAAATAAGGTATGCTAATGAGTTATGCTAATGAGCTCCTGCACCTCTTTTTCTACGAAATGACCCCTGGCCATGGCAAACCACCTCTGAAGGTCTCTTGCCTTGAAAGCCCTACTGGATTGCCGTAAGTTGGCTGCGACTCGACCGGGGGGACGGGGACCCACTACCTTGACAGAATGATGCAACTGAGGCCAATGCTCACTCTAAGCGGTGGAGTCTTGTGAGCAAAATTTGTACTTTGCGAGCTACTGGCCTTAAAGCCGCGAGCGAGCGATTGGGCTGCGGCATACATTGGCTTGCTCTGGAGCCACCCTTCCTGAGCTAAGACAAAAAAGGTGTCAGCCAGAAGCTAAAAAGCTGTGGGCTAGCTCACACTAACTCAGCTTAGAGGGAACACGGTGAGGCACTATGGGGCTTTTGAAGAAGAGGAGATGGGTTTTGTACCCTGCTTTTCTCTACCTTAAAGAGTCTCAGAGTGGTCTCCTTCCCTTTCTCTCCCCACAATAGTCACCCCGTGAGGCAGTTCGTGCTGAGAGTTCCGAGAGAACCGTGACTGGCCCAAGGTCACCCAGCAGGCTTCCTGTGGAGGAGTGGGGAATCAAACCCACTACTCTAGACCAGAAGAGATGGTTTTTATACCCCACTTTTCTCTACCCTAAGGATTCTCAAGGTGGTTTACAATCACCTTCCCTTCCTCTCCCCACAACAGGCACCTTCTGAGAGGTAGGTGGGGCTGAGAGAGTTCTGAGAGAACTTGTGACTGACCCAAGGTCACCCAGCAGGCTTCCTGTGGAGCAGGAGTGGGGAATCAAACCCCAGTACTCCAGATTAGAGTCCGCCACTCTTAACCACTACACCACACTGGCTCTTTTGACTGGGGGTACTGATTGTACAGTGCCTGTGACATCCCTACTGACAAGTGATGGATGCTGGGTGCTCCTGGGAGGCCTCTAGGTACCATTTTGCAAGATTTCACCACCATTTATCCCTGCGAGCTCAGCTCCCTCGCAAATGGTCTCCCCTCCATGGGACAGAGAGTCTCCTAGCTCTTTCTGCTGGATTCGGGCTAGCCGAATGGGCAAGGCTAAGCCAAACTTCCTTATAAGTTCGGTAGCTGCCCATCCAAGTTCACAGCCTATGGCACACAAATGGCTTTTGAAAGAAAAGGGTTTCATCTGACTTTCAATATCCTTTCCTAGTCACCTGTACACAATACGTATGCACCCCAGGTGACCACGGGAATATCTCCTGGCAATCCTGTGACAAGAAAACCGGGAGTCATCCAGTTGTCTGGAAAGGGTCTTCTAGGCATCTGTTGTGCTGGCACTGCTGATCCAAAAAACCTGGTGTTCTTCAAACTGAGAAGCCACAATTGGATTTGGAGAGGCCGGCTTCTCTGTTTTTCTCCTCGCTCTTACCCTTTTGGCGCCAAACAAAACTCCTCATGCAACGAATCTGGCCCATCGGCCGTCCTCAAACCACCCAGCAATAACTGCAGCGGCCAATAAAATGGGAGCATCGAAAGATGCCAACGGCACAGGGATCCAAAGCCCCGGGGTTCAAATGGACCGTTTAGATCGACACGCCTTCCTTCTGACAGAAAATCGGCGGCATACACGCACTTGTAACCGCTCGCTTCTCGATGTCTCGCGGATGAGGTCCGCGACCCCCTTGCCGCTATCCCAGGTTCACGGACCTTTTCCTTACGCCACCTCCGATCCAGGCCAAGGCCTTGTTTCAAAGGCTGGTGTCCACAGTCTCCGGTTTGAGCTGGGCGCCCACTTCGGAAAGGGTGTCCGGCTGCCCGTCGCGGCAAAAGAGGAGGGCCGGGTTCTTGCAGGCCCACATGGCCACCTCTCCCCCGCCGGCCGGGCTGGCCGAGCAGAGGTCGCTGCCGGTGGCGGGGCCCTGGCTGGCGTAGCGCTCGGCCCGGCCCTTGGCCTCCGGGCGGCGGCCCCGGGCGGCGCCCAGGTAGGCGGCCAGGTCGTTGCGGGTCCGGTAGCCCCCTCCCCGGCTGCGTCCGAAGAGGGCGGCCAGGTTGGGGTTGCGGGCGGCGTAGATGAGGGGGTTGAGGGCCCCGTTGGCCCAGGCGGCCCAGCTGGCCAGGGCGTCGGCGGTGGGCGAGAGGGCGGCGCGGCCGGTGGCGGCGGCCAGGCCCAGCAGGCAGTAGGGCCCCCAGCAGCAGATGAGGGCGACGACCATGAGGAGGACGGTGGTGGCGGTGCGCATCTCGCCGCGGGAGCGCAGCAGGGGGCCGCAGGAGGTGAGGGGCCGCACCCGGCTCTCGGAGAGGCGCACGGCCCGGCAGATGTGGTAGTGGCAGAAGCACATGAGGGCGAAGGGCAGGAGGTAGCCGAGGACGATGAGAGCGGCGGCGTAGGGGGGGCCCAGGCGGGAGGAGGAGGAGGCGCCCCAGGGCCGGGCGTACCAGCAGTGGGGGGTCTCCCCCGCCGCCCCCTCCTCCTCCTCCCCGCGGGCCAGGAGGAGCCAGGGGGCGGCGAGGCCCAGCGCGGCCAGCCAGACGGCGGCCAGGAGGCGGGCGGCGCGTCGGCGGCCCATCTGGCGGCGGGGCTGGCGGACGATGGCGCAGTAGCGGTCGAAGGCCAGGAGGGCCAGGGTGAGGGCGGCGGCCATGCCGAGGGCGGCGTGGAGGGCGGCGGCGGCCCGGCAGAGGCGCGGCCCGAGGAGCCAGGCGCCGGGGGGCCGGCCGCGGAGGAGGGCGGCCAGGGCGGGCGGCAGGCCGAGGAGGGCGCCCAGCAGCTCGGCCAGGGCCAGCGAGAGGACGAAGGCGTTGGTGACGGTGCGCAGCTGGCGGTGGCGCCCGATGGCCAGCAGCACCGCCCCGTTGCCCGCCGCCGACAGCGCCAGGATCAGCAGCAGCAGCAGCAGCGCCGGCCAGGCCAGCGACGACCCCGGCCACGCCTCGTCCCCCTCCACGCCGCCGCCGCTCGCGTTGCCCCACCAGCGCGCCGCCGAGGAGCCGTTGTTGCGCCCCAGCGCCGCCGCCGCCTCCATGGGCGCATCGCTCTCGGCGGCCCTCGGCGGGCTGCGGCTGCTGCGGCTCCTCCGCCGAGGCTGCCTGCCTGACGTCTCCGCCAGCCGGTTGCCTCGGGAAACCAGGGCCGGACTCTCGGTGGTTGCGCACGTCGGGCCCGGCCGGGGGAAGAAGCGGCGGCCGCCCAGGGCCACGCACCCTTCGCCTTGCTGCTGCTGCTGCTGCTCTTCTGCCGCTGGCGGAGGGCGCGGACGGGGGTGGCGGGCGACGGACAGACTGAGAAAGCGAGCGGGCGTCGGGCCGGTTTTCTGCCCTTCGTTGATTTAACTTCGCCTTACCGACTTACCTTTACTGATTTGACTTAAAACTATTGATTTAACTTCACAGTGGGGACCCGGCGCGGCTTACAGCTTTATCCTAGCCTGTGAGGTGGGTTAGGCTGAGGCATGGGCGAGGGGGCTTGGTGGCTTGGCCCCAGTGTTCCCTCTAAGTTGAGCTAGTGTGAGCTAGCTCACAGTTTTTTAGCCTCCAGCTGAGAGCCAGTTTGCTGTAGTGGTTAAGTGCGCGGACTCTAATCTGGGAGAACCGGGTTTGATTCCCCAACTCCTCCACTTGCACCTGGCTGGATGGCCTTGGGCAAGCCGTAGGTCTGATAAGAGCTGTCCTTGGAAAAGAGCAGTTTCTGTCAGAGCTCTCTCCGCCGCACCTGCCTCACAGGGGTGTCTGTTGTGGGGAGGGGAAGGGAAAGGAGTTTGTAAGCCACTCTGAGACTCAAGTGACAGTGGGGTATAAATCCAGTCTCTTCTTCAGCTAGCTCAGTTTTTTAGCCTCCAGCTGAGAGCCAGTTTTATGTAGTGGGTAAGTGCACCGACTCTAATGTGGGAGAACCAGGTTTGATTCCCCACTCCACTTCCACCTGCTGGATGACCTTGGGCAAGCCCTAGTTCTGACAAGAGCTGTCCTTGAAAGGGCAGTTCTCTCAAGAGCTCTCTCAGCCCCACCTAACCTCACAGGATCTCCGTTGTGGGGAAGGGAGGGGAAAGGAGTTTGTAAACCGCTCTGAGACTCCAAGTTACGGCGGGGGATAAATCCAATCTTCTTCTTCAGCTAGCTCAGTTTTTTAGTCTCCAGCTCACACCTTTTTTACTTCCTCAGGAAGGAGGGCTCCAGAGCAAACTAATTGATGCAGCAGCCAAATTGCTCACTCCCCACTTTAATGCCAGTCGCTCACAAAGGAGATGTTTTGCTCACAAGACTCCACAGCTTAGAGGGAGTATTGCTTGTCACCTTGCCAGTTTCCAGGGCAGAGGGGGGATTCGAACCCTGTCCTAGTATGCAGTAGCACCTTAGAGACTCACAAGATGTGTGGCAGTAGAAAAGAGCAAGAGTCCAGTCAGCATCATAATGACTCAGGTTTGTGGCAGGGGATGAGATACCTCAGGAAGTGCCTGGGCACAAAATATTGGACTGTATATATGGTGTCTTTAAACCAAGGTGTACCACTTTTTGAGATTGTAGGGGGCTGCGGTGGCTCAGTGGTTAAGACACTGCAGACCAGAAGGTCGGCAGTTCGAGACCCGAGTGCCGCACGACGGAGTGAGCGCCCGTCTCTGGCCCCAGCTCCTGCCAACCTAGCAGTTCGAAACCAAGAAATTGCAAGTAGATAAATAGGTACCGCTTCGGTGGGAAGGTAACAGCATTCCGTGCGCCTTGGTGTCTGATCATGCCGGCCACGTGACCACAGAAACGTCTTCGGGCAGCGCTGGCTCTTCGCCTTGGAAATGGAGATGAGCACCACCCCTTAGAGTCGGATTCGACTGGCTTTCAAGCAAGGGAACCCTTTATCTTTACTTTTGAGATTGTGTCTCCTTGGAATGTTTTTGTACGAAGAAAACTATGGAGAAAGATAATATATTTTTTGAATAATAATTGATGTTTTGTACAGCACTTGGATCGGGTCCTTTACAGAGGATCTGTGAATACGCTTGAATGTGAACAATCCACTCTGAAGGAAGGAACTTTCATAAACACTGTTGCAGTACTCAGAATTCTTGATCCACTGTTTGTTTATTTAAACATTTATACCCTGCCTTTGCTCATGGTTCAGATCAGCTTACAATAACAGCTAAAAATGTTCCCAGTTAAAAACAAAACGGCAAACTCAAAATCTCTCTTTGTCCCTTCTCTAAAAGATGGATGTCATTCAACTCCCCCCTCCCAACCCAGAAAAACAAGCAGCGTGTACCTAGTGCAGACCAGAGCTCTGATCCTGCACATTATGATGTGCGACAAGCAGAAGCAGCAGCCAACCTGAATGCACTGGAGACGCCCAGACTGGTACTGATTGGTGTACAGCCTCCTGCTTTTATTCTGACTCTCCTGCTGTAAATGTTCCTGTGTGCAGCTTTTTCAAAGAACTCTTTTCTAGGATATTTCTTCCCCTTCCATGAGCGCTAATTTTGCACCCCTGTACCTACACATCCTAATATGGACAGCTTCCCAAAAAGAATTGGAAAGGAAATTGAGGTGATTATGGAAAAGCCAGACTTAGCTTTTGAAGAGAAAATATGTTTACGTTTTCAGACAGTTGTGTTGGCATTTAGAAACAGGTGGTAGAACTGAATGACGTTAGCATGTGTAGTGAGATAAGAAACCAATGTCTCTGTTAAGCCCTGGGGGTTCCATTGTCCTGAGTGTTATAATAACTGCTACCTCTCCCCCCACACACCTTTATTAGGACCAAAGAATCATAAAAGAAAGTTGCGAGTTCTTCAGAATTCTGTAGCAGGCTGGGTGGTGGGTACAAAAGCAGTGAGCAGGGGGACGCTTGAAAGCTCATACTGAAACAAACCATCTTTAAAGTGCCGATGGATGGATGGTTAGCTAGATCTCTCTCTTTCTCCAGTTGGCAACATTACAGAGTATAACATGACCAAGAAACAGACCCCAAAAGACTACGCAGTCGTGGGCAGGTTTGAGCCCCCAGGGCAAGGAGACATAGCGCCCCCTCAAGTACATGCCTGTCCCCTCTCCTATACAAGTGAACGTAAGAATATAAGAGATGCCAATGTTGGATCAGGCCAAAGGCCCATCCCGTCCAACACTCTGTATCACACAGTGGCCAGAAATACCAGTGCCATTAGGAAGTCCACCTGTGGGGCCAGGACATTCAAAGCCCTCCCACTGTTGCCCGCCCCCCAAGCACCAAGAAGACAGAGCATCACTTGCCCCAGAGTCCCTATCTATATCTTGTGGCTAATAGCCACTGATGGACCTCTGCTCCATAAGCTTATCTAATTCCCTTTTGAAGCCGTCCATGCTTGTAGCCGCCACCTCCTCCTGTGGCAGTGAATTCCAAGTGTTAATCGCTCTTTGGGTGAAGAAGTACTTCCTTTTATCCGTTCTAACCCGACCGCTCTGCAGGTTCATGGAGTGCCCACGAGTTCTTGTCTTGTGAGAAAGGGAGAAAAGTACCTCTTTCTCTACCTGCTCTTTCCCATGCATAATCTTATAAACCTCAATCATGTCGCCCCTCAGTCGTCGTTTCTCCAAGCTAAAGAGCCCTAAGCGCCTTAACCTTTCCTCATAGGGAAAGTGTTCCAACCCTTTTATCATTCGAGTTGCCCTTTTCTGCACTTTTTCCAAAGCTATAATATCCTTTTTAAGGTGTGGTGACCAGAACGGCACACAGTATTCCAGATGAGGTCGCACCATTGATTTTTATAGGGGCATTATGATATTGGCTGATCTGTTTTCAATACCCTTCCTAATAATCCCCAGCATAGCATTGGCCTTCTTTATTGCAGTCACACACTGTCTCGACATTTTCAGTGAGTTATCCACTACAACTCCAAGATCATTCCTACATCACACCAACGTAGCTTTGATAAGTGGGGCTTCAGCAATAGCAGGAAGCCCCCAGCCCCTCCTCCCCACCCACCTTGATACGAGGGCTGCCACTCATGATGAAGGGATGCGTACCTTAAAAAATGAACAAACTGTATTTGTAAGATTTGGATTTTGGGAACAGCATAAATACCACTATCCAATGGAACCTGGGTTCCCTGGTACTGTTCTGGGATTCGGGTCTTACAGGATCCCAGAATTATTCTGGGTCTGTTATTCCCTAGGGGGGACATTTTCGGTGGGGCTATTTTTCAACCAAGTGACCCGAAGTTGCAGGGGGGGTAGTGCTGCCTGTCTACCCAAGCTTCAAGTAAATTGGGACCAAGGAGCCCAATCCTCCAGGCCCCCGAACAAGGTGTCCCCAGCCATCCGACGTGCAGGGCTACCGACTGGGAATGGGCCCCGCCCCTCAAATGATGAGAGGAGGAGCCAGCGAGACCTGCTGTGCTGCTGGGCCGTGATTGGCTCGTGCTGGCCAGGAGCTGCCTTCCCGTTGTCTGGGAAACTGGTTCAAGGGAGATAAAACAGGCCAAGGAACCTTAAAATGCTGCCTCGCTTATTCCCCCAGATTCCCAGAAATATATGAAACCTGGATTTCCAAAAGTCCTGGGCACTGTCACAGAAACCCAAAAATAGTGATTAAGGTGTTTTCCAGGTATATATTTGAAGTGGATATATCCAAGCACATGTCCCTGCCTTATAACCATAAAATCAGGCATTTATAAAAAGTGTCCACGTTTAAAGAATTTCACATGTATTACCTTAGTAATGCTTACAACAGCCCTGTAAGATAAATCAGTAGGATGAATCCCACATTGCAGATGGGGAGGCTGAGAGGATGTAGCTAGTTTAAGGCCACTGAGGCAGATGAAATCTCAACAGGGGACTTTGCGATTGACAGTTTAGTCACCCGGTTATAGTCATCCCCATTACGCAGGGACAAGGCCCTTTGGAAACCTTTCCATGAAATCAAATTACAGATAATTAGTGTTTGAAATTTAAGGCAAATCAAACCACCTTTTAAAATATATGTTATTTATTTATTTATTTATTTATTAAAAAGGGGCTACAGAAGGGAAAAGGGGAAATAAAGAAAAATGAATAGTTGAATACTTTACAAATAATGACAGTTGGAGATATCAGTGATATATAATATCTGAGATACATATTTCAATTATAAAACGTATTCCAATTATTCAAAGATATTTCCTCTCTCAATTTTAATAAGACTTTAATAATTGCAACTACATCAACAAAAATTTTAAGGGCTATATTCGTTATCTTAAAATTGAAAATTCATCCATCTTCGGATATTGGATATTAAACACTGGAATTTAACTATACCATGGTATTGTATTACTTCTTAAATGATTTTAAAATATTAACATACACTATAATTACTATAATTAAACTATAGTCAGAGATAACGAACAAAATACTTCAGGAATATTTCAAAGAAGTAAATAAACTAGGTATGGATCATTAGTCAATATATGTAACTGCACCAAAAACCGAATGCTAGTAATTTCATCGGGACCACACAGCGTAGCATTCGAACAAGAATAAAAGAACACGAAAGACACTGCAGACTTGGCCAACCTGAAAAATCAGCAGTGGCTGAACATAACCTAACTCAAACAGGACACAGTATTTTGTTCCAAGACACTGAAAGGTTGGACAACACTTTCAATTACCATGTCAGATTACACAAGGAAGCCATTGAAATTCACAAACAGAATCTCAACAGGAAAGAAGAGAGTTTAAAAAATAATAGGACATGGCTTCCTGTCCTGAAAAACACAAAAGGCTTTGCATCAGACAATAGCACTACAGATAAGATTAGAATTTCAACAACCTCCTCAGGAAGCAGGAAACCGCCTCAGGAAACAAAAGAACCTCCTCAGGAAAGCTCCTCCATTAGCATGTTCATAGCCTGGGGAACTCCTACAAGACAATGACTCAGCCCGACCCACCTTCCAGAGTAGATATAAATTTACTGCCTACCATTTTCTTCTCACCTTGACACAGAGAGTACTCCATCTTTCTGTGTTTATACCTCTGAGGATGCCAGTCACAATTACTGGCGAAGCGTCAGGTCCTACAATGCCAAGACCACGGCCACACATCCCGGAAAATCTACAGCAACTAATGAACTCCGGCCGTGAAAGCCTTCGACAACATATAGTAGTAATTTGTGTTCCCTATCTTCAACCTTTACCTGTAATTAACATAATAAACTTCCCAATTCTTCTCAAATCCCTTGAACCGTCTTCTATTTATATAGTTGATTTAGTTGCCAATACTACTCTGGCTGCAGTTAACATACATCTAAAAAAGGTACATTTAATTTCAGTATGCTTGTAGAATCAAAATGGCGAATGATTTATCAGAACGAAGAGAAAAAGACTGGGGCTGTGATGCAATTTGTAATCCAGAGTTCATAATATTCAAACGTTTGTAATATTCTCTTCTACACCCCCCACCCACCGAGATTTGAAGGTTATAATATTAATTAGCACTAATCACAGAACTATTATTCTTTCCCCCCTTTAACAAAACTTAACAGATTCCCAGAAAGGGGGGTGGGGGTTTATAGTCCATCACAGCCTTATCTTTCTTGTTATTTCTCAGTGTCCTTGTAATAACAAAATAAGAGTAAAGGTTTTTTAAAGCACAGTGTGCTAGCAAGAGGGATAACACAAAGAGAAGGCACCCTTATTTGGCAATTACGCCAATCTTAACTCACTGCCAGGGTTCCCTGTAATATGCTCTAGGCTGCGCTAGTGCACAGATTTCTGGACCTCAGCGCAGGGATTTTCATCCCAGCGCAGGTCAATGCTCCCTCTAAGCTGTGGCGTCTTATGTGCAAAAATTCTACTTTGTGAGCTACTGGCACTACAGTTCTGAGCAAGCGATTTGGCTACTGCATAACTTAGTTTGCTCTGGAGCCATCCTTCCTGAGCGAAGACAAAAATGTGTGAGCCGGAGGCTGAAAAACTGTGAGCTAGCTCACACTAACTCAGCTTAGAGGGAACACTAGTGCAGGTCCAAGGAGTGGAGCTTAGAGCAGGCACTTAGAGGGCAGTCTCTTTAAGCGCCTGCTCCAAGCTGGCCTGGTAGCGGAGCTGGGCCCAGGCCACACTCCAATGCCGGTGGGGCTAGCGGCCCCTCGAGGCGGGGGGGGGGCTTAGTAGCAGTTTAAGAACATAAGATGGGCCAGTGGCCCATCCAATCCAACACTGTGTCCCACAGTGGCCAAAACCCAGGTGCCATCGGAGTTCCACCAGCAGTGCCAGAACTCCAGAAGCCATCCGATTGTTGCATCCCCCCCCAGTTTAAAGACCAACCAGATTTGTAGGGTATAAGCTTCTGTGACTCTCTTAAGCTTATTATCTCCAGCAAATCTTATCCAGGTGTTGACGAACTTTAATCCTACTGCAGACCAACAGGGCTACTCTCTGAAAACATTTTTTTTTTTAAATAAACCAGGCAATCCACATGGTGGAACGAAATAATCCTGGCTTTCCTCGCAAGGTTGCTGGAGGGGTCACTCTGAAAACGCAAGTGAACTTAAATGAGCTGCATCAAGGCTAAGTTTTAATTTACAGTATCAGTATCAACAAAAGTGACTGCACTGATATTTTCACAGAGTGTGTGTCTGTTGGTCTGGAATAGAAGAGCTAGATTCAAGTCCATGAGCACCTCAGAAACCCACAGAATTACTGGGGTCTAAGAATTCAACGACCTCGCCACGGTAATCCATGCAACTGTCACCTCCAGGATAGATTACTGTAACTCGCTCTATGTGGGCCTACCCTTGAGACTGACCCGGAAGCTCCAACTGGTCCAGAATGCACCTGCAGGGGTCCTTACAGGGACCCCTAGATGGCACACATTCAACCTGTGCTGCATAAGCTGCACTGGCTTCCGGTGAACCACCCGATCAATTTCAAGGTGCTGTTTTTGGCCTTTAAGGCCCTTAGCAGGCAGGGACCCACACACCTTAGGGACTGCCTCTCTCAGTCAGTATGCCCCAAGAAGAGCGTTACACTCGGGAATTAAGAACCCTCTGTTAGTCCCCAGCCTGAGCGAAATCTGGCTGTCCTCAGCCAGGGCCTGGTGGAACTCTCTGCTGGAAAACATCCGTGCCCCGCGGGATTTTTTTACCTTTCCACGGGGCGTGTAAGGCAGAGATGTTCCGCCAGGCATTTGGTTGAGGACAGCGACGGGGCAGCATGCAGTCTGGCAATCTCATAGCCTCAATTCTCCGCAAGCCTCCCTTCCCCACGGAGTCTTGTGAAATCTGAAATTTTCTCACCATCTTCTACTGAATTGAATCTTGTTGATACGTGCACTGTATATTTTACTGTGGGTTTTAACTTTTAGTCATTTCTTGTATGTTCCTTTCTGTTGTAAGCAGAGGTCATTTCCTGCAGGAGCGCACAAGAGCGGAGCTCTGGCAGTAAGGAGCCCAGGGGGAGGGCACATGCAACAAGCCCCGCCCCCTGCTCCCAGCAGCCCTCAGTCAGAGCAAGAAGAAGCCAGGTAAGTTGCAGAGCCCCCCCACCCACCCAAAACAGTCCAGTGGCACCTTTAAGACCAAGTTTTATTCAGGTACAAGCTCTCCCTCCTCTGCCAGGACAGATCTGCACGTCCCATTCCCCCCCCCCCCAATAGCTAACAATCCAAAACAGTCCAGTGGAGCCCGAGCGCTGGGCGTTGCCTTCTGACACACTTCCGGTGATGCCAGGGGTGTGTGGCATATGCAAATGAGTTATGCTAATGAGCTCCTGCGCCTCTTTTTCTACGAAATAACCCCTGGTTGTAAGCCACACCCTGAGCAGTGTTCCCTCTAAGCTGAGTTAGTGTGAGCTAGCTCACCATTTTTTAGCCTCCGGTTCACACATTTTTGTCTTAGCTCAGGAAGGATGGCTCCAAAGGAAACTCTTTAATGCAGTAGCCAAATTGCTCGCTCACAACTTTAATGCCAGTGGCTCACAAAGTCGAATTTTTGCTCACAAGACTCCACAGCTTAAAGGGAACATTGACCCTGAGCCCTGCTCGCAGTCTAAAAATTTAATCAGATACATTTTAAAAATACCCTTCGTCATCCTCAGCTACCCAGATCTTACAGCAGGCAGTGGGATTTGTGCTTTGACTTTCTGCTTGGGATGGAAGAGGGTACGTACTCTAGGTCGTTTTTAATGTGCTCCCCCCCCCCCCCCCCCGCAAGTGGTGTTTACTGTGTGCTCATTTGTTTCTGTTTGAGGGAGCTAGAGAATATAGAGTATTTCACTTTCAAGAAAAATGATAATAGTATGGTAAATATAGTTTGTAGGTTTGTAAACTGAATTTAAAAATATAGAATATTAAGGAGGCTCGCTGACAGCGTTTATGCAAGTAGCACTTTTGGCTCATGGAGTAGAATTCCGGCTCACGAGAATCCACAGCTTAGAGGGAATACTGCACTGTCCCAATGGAATCCGGCCGTCTTACATCTGTTACACAGTCCCAGAGATGGTTACCTGTCGAAGTGCCTCGTCTTGAAGGGGAAGGAGAGAGATTAATCTTGTTCTCTCCCACCAGCATCTAAACACCCTCAAAGAGTTAAGATCCAGGAGCTCTGTATAAGAGCTCCTATTCGGGAAGCCATATTCCTCAAAGTCCCATCTTTTTGATCAAGGTTTCTACGAAGCCAGAAACTTGACATCATTTAAGAAGAAACCCATATTTCAATGGGTCATTCTCCTCCAGGGTGAAGGCTGATGTTCCAGTATAAAAGGATTCTCCGGAGACTTCTACGATAACAGCATTGTGGTCACCGCTTTTCGATTCCTGAGTTAAAAGGGGAAAAAGACACTGATTAAGCAGGAGAAAGAGATTAATAACTGATCGATCATAATAGGTTTACTGTGGCAAAAACTTTGACAAGCAACGGCCAGCTACGCAAGGTATGTGTGTGATGAACCTGCTGCCCAGCAAAAACATTCTCACCAAGATAGAAGACCGGCAGCTCAGCTCGCCCGGCTTTGGAAACATGGCTCTTCATCAACAGAAGATCAAGCAGCTGAAGGCCTTGGTTGCAGGATCCTGGTAGGTTTGAAGGAGCGTGACGATAGAACAGTGAAGGAAGCCCTCCGTGCTCTTGGGAATCTCCTCAGCCGCCACCAGGGAAGAGTGTACCCCGGTTCCAGCTACATTTGCATTGCTGAGCAGATCCAGCCTCTGCTGACAGATGGGCGGGATCTAGTGCGCGCTGCTGCCATTGGTCCGTTTGGAAAGCTCCTCCTCAAACTCGGGCGCAGGCATAAGTCCATGATGCAAGAGCACATCCTCTTCCACGTGGCCCCTTTCCTACTTCGTCTCCAAAAAGCCAGTCTTGGAGAATTGTGAGTGGACCTTGCCACGTCGCCACGACATCTCGGGATGGAAACTTCTGAAGATCGAGGCCCTGGCCCATTATGGCAGCCGGGAAGCTGAGACAGATCTGCAAGCGCCTGGTTCGGCAGTATTCAGTATGAGGCAGTTTCGGCCGAGTGCCGAAGAATAGATTCTTTTGAACTATGGTGCTGGAGAAGACTCTTGAGAGTCCCTTGGACTGCAAGAAGATCAAATCAGTCAGTCCTAAAAGAAATCAACCCTGACTGCTCCCTGGAAGGCCAGATAATGAAACTGAAGCTCAAATACTTTGGCCACCAAATGAGAAGGGAGCACTCACTGGAGAAGACCCTGATGCTGGGAAAGATTGAAGGTCAAAGAAGACGGGGACGGCAAAGGATGAGATGGTTGGACAGTGTCACGGATGCAACGAACGTGAAGTTGAGCAAACTTCAGAGGACGGCGGAAGACAGGAGGGCCTGGCGTGATCTGGTCCATGGGGTCGCGAAGAGTCGGACTCGACTGTGCGACTGAACAACAACAATGCTGTCAAGTCGGAGTAGCACTGACCTTTGGTCCATCAAGGTCAGTATCGTCTATTCAGATTGGCAGCGGCTCTCCGGTAGAGGCCTTTCACATCACCTCCTACCTGGTCCTTTCGAGCAGAAGATACTGAACTTGGCACCTTCTGCATACTGAGCCATGGTCCCTCCCACCTTAGACCAATTTGCATCAGCCCGGAGCTGACCTCGGCGCTGAAGCTGGGTCTTCCTGCCTGCTGCACCCAAGGGGCTCTGAGCGGCTTCACGCCTCATCGTCTCCTCCACCACGACACAAGCAAATGGACAGAGACGGTTCCTGCTCACTTGCGGACGCCGAGAGGCCTGAGCTGGACGCTCAAACAGCCCTCAAAACAAAACCATCCACTAGTCCGTCAGTTTCACTGACGCGAGGGCAAAACTTTTCTACACGGTCCCAGCTTACCTTCACCGCTTTTCCAGTGAACAAGGAACCAGTTGTGCTGCTTCTGAAAGTCCTGGTCTGGCCCAGCTGGATGAGCCCTTTATGGTATTGCAAGGCAATGCGAGCCGTCACGCCTGACCCAGTAGGGCTTCGGTCGACCTGGTTCAGAAAGAGAGAAGCTGCCGGGTTTCAGCATTCTGTGTAACGCAGAAGTCCCAACCACTGACAATCGGTATTTCACGCGCAGCCGATGGATCGCTCCACCACTCAATAATGCTAGAATGGGTTCACTTTCTGACACAGCATTGGGCCTTGCTACAGGAGAACAACTCATTTAGTCAAACGAAAAGAGTTTTGCCTAGAGGAGCAGAGATACGCGTGTTTTGAACTGCGGACCTCCTCACCGGGAGAGAACCCTTATGAAATAGACAGGGGTGGTTCAGGAAAAGATGCTTAGTTTCCTGCAGGCACGTGAATGTTTTGCACAGCTCTTCATCTCACGGCACAAAGAACATCCCTGACGGGAAGTTTCACAATTTTACCCATAACTCCTTCTTTGAAAAATAATAATTTGGAAGGAATTCGGAAGGTCTTTCCCGCATATTCCATAAGGACCCCATCATTTAGGCTTCCAGAAAACCCTGTTGGTAATCCCTATCACTGCTACTATTATAAAAAACACAACTGCTATCAGCAGCTGCCTATGCATGTACTGGGAGGGGGGGATCCGAACCTTAGTTTGCTGCCATTGAAGGCCTCCAACTGCCTCCACCCAAGGGAGGGAGGATTACAAGCTCTCCAATTTCCTAACAAGAATCGTCCTCTGTGTCACGATTCTAGTACTTGTCACAATTATTTTTAGTTCAGTGGCACCTTGAAAATCAACCAAGGCCCCAGTCACACGGGCAGGAAAATCCGTGTGGGGGGGGAAGCGTGGCTGTTTGCCCCGGAGCAAAATAACGCGCGATTGCACGATCAGATGTTCCGTCGAGGTCCCGTGTTTAGGGGGGAAGTGCCAATCACACGACCATCCTGCAGCGCGGCAAAGAAGCGGCGCGGCGCGATCACACCAGCATATGGGATAGATTTTTTTTAACTGACATTTGTGCATACGCATGACTGAGCAATCGTATCTGCACATCCAAAGGTGGGTGGTGGGGGAGGTGGGCCCCCTCGTCACAGCCGCTCTAACTGCCTGCGCGACAGTGGCCTTAGCGACCCTCCAGAGGTGGCAAGCCTGGCCGCAGTGGGAGGGGGCCTCTTTGTGCGCATGCACCGTTGGGCGCTTGTGTGCATCCTGTGGAGACTTGGGGGGGGGGAACCTGTTCGTGACGGGACATGGGCGGGCGCCGGATGCCACGGGATTCCACCGGAAACGCGATCAGGCGCCCTCCCTCGGAGGTACTAGTTTTTTACCCCGCATCTTTGCCGGGAAGCCTCGGGTTCGGCACAGGAGCTCTACGCTTCCCAGATGTGGTGGTGTGATCGTGCCTGGAAAATCCACCTATCTTCCGTCTCTGTAGCGTGGCTAATGTTCCGTGTGACCGCAGCCAAAGTTTTGTTCAAGCTATAAGCTTTTCTGTGCATGCACACTTCCTTCAGGTACCTTGAGTAAAACTTTGTTGGTCTTAAAAGGTGCCACCGGACTCAAACTCTGATCTGCTGCTTCAAACCAACATGGCTACTCTCCTGAATCTATTGTCATAATTCTGTACTGGTGATTTTTGGTGCCCGAGACTAGAAAGGTAGACTATAAAAACAAAGAGCAGGGGAACCCAAAATGCCCCCTGCTCTTTTTGTTGCATCTGTCTCCCTTCTTCCGGACCTGTGCTTCTCAAAGGGAAGGGGGAATCTCTGCTCAAGAAAATTTGGTAAGAGAGAACTTGATTTTGCATCCAAAGTACACACGTGGGTCTCCAGAACTACCTTTTCCCCCTTGGTACAGCAACTGCGGTGGCTCAAGTGGTTAAGACGCTGAACTGCAGGCTGTAGAAGGTCAGTAGTTCAGCAGTTCGAGACCCGGGTTGCTGCATGACGGAGTGAGCTCCCATCTCTGGCCCCAGCTCCTGCCAACCTAGCAGTTCGAAAGCAAGACATTGCAAGTAGATAAATAGGTAGTGCTTCGGTGGGAAGGTAACAGCGTTCCGTGCGCCTCGGTGTTTAGTCATGCCGGCCACATGACCCCGGAAACGTCTTCGGACAGCGCTGGCTCTTCAGCTTTGAAACAGAGATGAGCACCGCAACCCTAGAGTCGGACTCGACTGGCTTTCGAGCAAGGGAACCTTTACCTTTACTTTACAGCAACTGGTCCCTGAGATCCCTCTCCCCCAGACAATCTGGGCTTAGCTTGTCAACTCTGTACAGCTCTTTTCCTTTCTATAGTTCCTGGGTCAACTAGTTGCCGCACTCCTGATTGAATCCAATAGTGGCAGCGAGGCTTCAGTGATTATCTTAGTAACAAAGAGAATTACATTTTTTTAAAAAATATATGAACTAGGGAACCAAACTTCCTGGGTGAAATGCCTTCTCCTTTCCCCCCCTTCTTAGTAGCCCTACTGACAATGTGCACGTACACACCTGAAGCTGCCTTTCTCCTGAATCAGACCCAGGGTCCCATCAAGGTCAGCTTTGTTTTCTCCGACTGGCAGCAGCTCTCTCCAGGGTCTCAGGCAGAAGTCTTTCCCATCATCTGCTACTCGGTTCTTTTAGCTGGAGATGCCGGGAACTGAACCCGGGACCTTCCGCATGCCAAGCAGAGGCTCTTCCACCGAGCCATGGCCCCACCCCACTGTTATTATCCAGGGACCCCTACAGCAAAGCACCAACAGAACTTCTCTCGCACCGTTTGAAATGGAACATGCTGTCCTACCTGTGCGTCTGCAAACACACAGATGTTGCTTGTCGGCTCATCGCTAAAGGCGTCCTTGCCATCGGTCAGTATAGTCCCATAAAGGAAGCTCACATCTTTAATGTGAGGATGGCAGACAGTGTACTAGAGAGAGAGAGAGAAATTACACTCTTGATTTAAAAAACATAACTAGACACGTGCAACGATATATGCCACTATGGTAAATTCCCTTCATCATAGATCGGCACAATTACAACACCACGATGCACTGAATAAAAGAGGGACTGAATTTACACTGACGCAGAATAGTCACTGATTGGCATCACTGAATAAAACTACCCGTCTTGAAGCGGGCCAGATACAAGACCACGCAACACTTTTTTGTTTGCTTCAAACCTCCAACTTACAGATCAGAGATTTGCTTCGTAATTCTCTGTCTTTGCTTATAAAGTGTCCCATCAAGGTCTGCTTACAACAGAGGATAGACAAATAAAAACAAAGAACTCCTTCACAGGCTTTCTACTTCACTGACATGGACAAGGCCGTGCCGCTTGCCAGCTCCCCAACATTCTGTCCCGAGTTCAATCACCTTGTCGCAGGGCAGCCAGGCAATTGAGGCCTTGCGAGGTCCAACTCAACACCACTTAAGCCTGGAAGTGAACAGACAGGCCAGTGCCAGAGTTCTGGTGTCCTTTGTGCTTAGCAATCCCCCCTCCCCCAATCAGGAAGCTGGGAGAGGAGGCAATTCAGCTGCAGAGATATCATTTCGGCCAATCTTTGAGAGTTTCCTTGGTTTCTCTCCTGTTCCTCTCTGGCGTCCATTATCAGTTCCCCACCCAGAGTAGCTCCGAAGCACCAAAGTGCATGAGAAGCAAGCGACTTTGTTCCCTATTACCACTTTCTGATGTTATCGGTTGATTTAAAGGCATCAAAAAACAATCAGCTATCCACAAAATACACATTTTGATATATAACAAGTGATACACGGTGACCCGGTCAACTTCATTAGCAGATAGGTATGCCTGAGATCAATCTGTATAATTCTGTGGCCCTGTGAACAGCTAACTGCAGTCACTTGCCTCCAGAGGATCTGGCAGGTAAACATTTAAAAAAGTGGATTAAGCCACAAAATATGCTAAATTATGGACAAGACAATCAATAATTTAAAGGACTAGGCACTTGTAGGCTTTTATGAAAAGCTACACATCTTGATTAGATTACACAGTATGGGGAAGTCTGATGTTACCTGGGCCTTCACTGCTTCGGTTACTGCAGATGCTGCGTCTACAAGATCCCTCAGCTTTGAAGAACACACGTCTAGGCCCAGCTTTTCAGCGCTGAGAAATGCATAAAAAGCGCCACCGTATGCGATATCAACCACCACTTTCCCATAGCCGGGAACGTCTACCGTTAGATCTGAGAATCAAGCAAAAGACAGAACCGCAAAGTTGTTTCGTGCGTTACCACCTCATGTTACTTGCACTTGATTTGCTTCAGGGTTGGCTCTGATAGCCACTCAGTGGATGTGCTTCTCCTTATGGTGGAGGTAATGACACTTTGCAAGCCACTCTGGGAACTAAGAAAGGGAGCAAATGACTAAATGCCCCTGTGATGACCTCCTTATTCTGGAGGTCTGGTTTCACTTTAAAAGTGTTCTTTATTTTCTTTTACTGGGTATATATGGCTGCCATCAGGAAATTTTAAGGATTTCCAAACCTTTATGCTTTTACTGTTGCTCTTTTGAATTTGGTAGACCGAGTTCAAGGCTTACAGGGATCTATGTGGTCCTGGGAAGTATTTCATTCAGAGCTGGTATAAACTTGGATGAAAGAGGATTTATTGAAATAACTATTAAATAAGAGGGTTGCACAATGTAACTAGTATAAATGTAACTAATGTATAAATGATGAACAATTGCTTTGGTATCACACAATCTTATCCCTCACTGACAGGGATCTTTCAGGTAACTTTGTAACACTTGTTTAACTCAAGGTCATATATGTTCACTGTTTCTCTCCAGTTTATCAGGACATACAGCCTTTCCTATAACTTGTCTTCAATTAAACTTTCATTTACTTTTTCCTATACACTCAGCTTTCCTTCTGTTTCTCACTGAGCTACCTCAGCTGTCCGCTTATAACTGCTTCCCCAAGAACTGCGTGTCTAACTCAACTGTCAACTTGTAACTCCAACTCCAGACTGACGCACAAAACCTCCACCCAGATTCACTTCCAAAACCCCTCTCCCTCTCTGTCAACCACCAATCATACCACACTTGCATCTCTCAACCACTCTAGTCTACCTACCACAGCCATGCAACCAAACTTTTAAAGAGACACACACAAAAGAAAACAAGGAATCATTACAGCCCCCCCCCCAAACACACACAAAATGACCTTTCTTAGGTATCGCCAGCACATTTCACTAAGAACATTGGGCACCAGTGGGCTGGAGACCTGAGAAAAGTCACAGGCTGAAGCATTTGCTGTACCCCAAACAACTCAGATTCTTTTCACGCAACACAAATTGGACCTAACCTAAGCATACCCTTAAGGCCTCAGGCCACAGGGCTAATAGCAGTTTGGGGAGGGCACAGTTTACACCACGAAAAAGGCAGGAGGGAAATTATTCAAATCCTCCACCCCAAGTGCCGCTTCCCTGACCGAATCACTACACCGGTGTAGTTCCTCTGATGGTAAAAAAAAAATAACAAATCCTCACATCCTGTCTACTTTGGCTCAAGTGAAACTTAAGTTAAGTCACAAGCAGTGTTCCCTCTAAGCTGAGTTAGTGCGAGCTAGCTCACAGTTTTTTAGCCTCCGGCTCACACACTTTTGCCTTAGCTCAGGAAGGATGGCTCCAGAGCAAACTAATTTATGCAGGAGCCAAATTGCTCACTCACAACTTTAATGCCAGTAGCTCACAAGGTAGAATTTCTGCTCACAGGACTCCACAGCTTAGAGGGAACATGGGTCACCAGTACCTTTTCCACCGGATTTAGTTATTAGTTGGACCAGGAACTGTTAAGGCAGATGAGTTTTGCTGTTTAAGGCACATGACATTCAGATAGAAGTTTCCTTCAAGATCTAACGATTCAGGCTGGGGCCTATAGTTTTGGCTTCCTTCTCATTTTTGTCTTCAGAAGACACTGAAGGATGACCTAAAACAGCGGGTCAGCATGATATAGTGACCAGCATGCAGTGCCAGTCCTTCCTGCAGCCCGGCCCGAGGAGACGCCACCCTCCCAAGACTTCAGAATTCTGAACACAACCTGTTTGGTTCAGATGAAAGTCTACGCGCATCTAACGCAACGCATAACTCACTAGGCCAGTTGGGAGAGCTGCTGTAGCACAGAGAGGCATTCCTTCCAAGATGCAGAGTAACAGCCAGAGTAGCATTAATCAAATTTCATCAACCTAAGCGGGTCAGAAAGAGAAAAAGGAAGCTCACATCTCACCAGTTCGGATAACTCTCTGTTCTTCCTTGTGAGAAAGCAGACAGTAACAGTGTTATCAGCTGTATCCTAGGTTAACTGAAGGATGGTTTGCTTAGTAAGGATGCAGTTAAAGCTCTTCAACATGCACACGCCAGAAACAGCAAGAGAGGAAGCTCAGGCGGGATAAAAATTTAAGTCAGGGGTCCGCCAAGGGTTTTTAGATAGCGAGCAGACCCAGGCAGTGTTCCCTCTAAGCTGAGCTAGTGTGAACTAGCTCACAGTTTTTTAGCCTCCGGCTCACACGTTTTTGTCTTAGCTCAGGGAAGATGGCTCCAGAGCAAACTCATTGATGCAGTAGCCCAATCGCTCGCTCACAGCTTTAATGCCAGTAGCTCACAAAGTAGAATTGTTGCTCACGAGACTCCACAGCTTAGAGGGAACATTGGACCCAGGTGGTGCTTTTTTGCCCAGCAGGGCTTTGGATTGGCCATTGGAGACCTGATTTTTAAGAAGTTGCTTCTAGCAGCAGCTGTCACCACAGCACAAGGACCTTACCGCAGTGACTGCGCGTATGCAATTAAATATCTCTAAACAAGAGGCATCCTGTTAAATCGGGGCTTCAGCCTGAGATGACATTTTGTGGCTTGCTGTGCCCATTCTGTGGGTGGCTCCATTTTAAAGTTGTGCCCACCACTCTGGGTCAGAATGCCAGAGGTGCCCGTAGGCTCAAAAATGTTGGGGGCCTCTGGGTTGTGTTGAGCACTGGCAGTAAAACAAAAAACAGTAAAGGTACGTTAACACCCGACAGAAGGAATGGCTCACAAACACTCAGGGCTGTTGATGGGATTGCAACAAAAGCTGAAATCTGAAGCTCCAGCGGAAGCCTTCATAAACCTGATAGGATTTGCTTCTTGCACGCTTAGGATTTCATGGCAGTGTGATACATACGTCAGAAAAATTAGGCTAGGAAAGAGTACGAAGAGAGAAAAGTTAGAACATAAAGATATGGGGTGCAGAGATGCTTTAGGCAAGTGGTGTCGAATATGTGGCCCGGGGGTCGGATAAGGCCCACGCAGGGCTTCTGTCAGGCCCGCAGTGGAACTGGCTGTCTTCTGCTTCTTCCAGTTCTGCTGCTGCTGCGTCATCGTAGGTTTGCAGCTTACAGATACACACCTGAACAGCACACTCAAGATTGCAACAGCATCAGACATTTTTATGCAATAATTCAGAGCAAGAGGTGTCAGTTATCAGACGCTGTTAAATAAGCAAAATATTGCATGAGCGCTGATGTTTTGAGCATGTTTTTATTTTAAGTTAAAAAAAAAACCCTTTTGTGTTTGTGTCCTTTATAAAGTTTATCTCTCCGGTACCTGGCATTACATTTCATGACACACATGGCCCCGGCCCAACAAGGTCTCATTTATGTCAGATCCGGCCCTCGTAACAAATGAGTTCGACACCCCTGCTTTAGACTTTGCCACAAATAATCACAGAGACAAGACCACATCTGTAACAAGTCATTCAGACAAATGTACAGCAAAGGAAACTAGTGAGTTATGGCCAGAGCTGTAATGGAGGAGGAGGAGGAGGAGATTGGATTTATACCCCGCCCTTCACTACCCAAAGGTGTCTCAGAGCGGCTTACAAACTCCTTTCCCTCCCCCTCCCCACAACAGACACCCTGTGAGGTAGGTGGGGCTGAGAGAGCTCTGACAGGAACTGCTCTTTTTCAAGAACACCTCTGACAGAACTATGGCTTGCCCAAGGTCATCCAGCAGCTGCAAGTGGAGGAGTGAGAATCAAACCCGGTTCTCCCAGATTAGAGTCTACGCACTTAACCACTACACCAAACTGGGTGGTTTATACACAGCAGTGAAGGTAGTAGGCACTCAAACTGTGGAAATAACCAAAGAAAGCCTGGCATCCAGTCATGTTCAGGAAACATCAGCAGGAGAAACGACAGTAGCTGCTAATATGCAGATGACACCATCAAACTTCCATGCTCTCCCCCCTCAACACTGCACAAGATGCCTAACAAAGTGTGCCAAGCAGGTCTCATGTGGGAAAGAAGTACTGCGTTATTACTGCTTAGCTTTTGGGGAAACCAACATAAAACAAATACTGTGCACACATGATTATAACATATAAATAATTTTATATTTTTTAAAAAATATTTTTACAATAATTTCTTCATATATAATTAATCATCTTAATCACAATTCATAATATATATCAAAATATCAAATATCATCTCCATAGAATCTCCAAAGATATTGTACAACCTTATAATTAATAATAGTCCTCCTCTGTTAAAAGTTTCAATAGGAAGGACTCCTTAAAGTCTCTTTATAACATGTGCTCTGTTTCCTCCAACCGTGTTATATATTATGAATTGTGAATTAAGATGATTAATTGTATATGAAGAAATTATTGTAAAATATTTTTCAAAAAATATAAAATTATTTATGATATAATCATCTGTGCACGGTATTTGTTGTATGTTGGTTTTCCTACTTACCGTGGGTCCTTGTTTGGTTTTGTGAATAGCTTTTGGGGAAAGCAAGAGCTACGGATGGCTCCAGGCCCACCCTTTTCTAACTTACTATCAGACATGGCCAATAGGAGAGCGAGCAGGAAACAAGACGGCAAGCCAAAACAGAAGGGGAATGGACTCACTCTCCATCATACGGTTGTTTCCAGCTTATTTACTTCATCTATATCACACCTTTTTTCCTTATGGGGACCTCTTTCCCCTCGCCTCTGTTTTATCCTCACAACCCTGTGAGGTGGGTTAGGCTGAGGGAAGGTGAGACTGGCCCAAGGTCACCCACCAAGCTTCCAAGGCAGAGTGGGGATTCAAACCCCAAATCCCAGCCCACCACACCACACCCAACTGTCGGGCTGTCTCCATTCACAGGAAGCAGCAGTCGAAACTGGAACTCACTGCTTGCAGCCTTGGGTGGAACAGCCCCTTCCAACATCACATTCCCGCCTTATTCCGTGCAGGCAGAAAACTAAATTCACAAGGAAAGTGGGAGTGGGGAATTAAACCCTTCTTCCCAGCCATACTAGTTTTCTATCTGCGAGGAGCTTCTTTACACTCAAAGAGCATCTACAGCTAGAATAAACCCTTATTCTAATTTAGAGCTTATTCAACTCTCTCATCCCCACGTTTTCCTCTTGCGGGTGTCCACCAGTTTTCCTGACCTTTGCCACTGCCTCAGAAGCCGACCTTGGGCAAGTAACACTTTCACAGTTGCCAATCTCCAGGTGGGGCCTGGAAACCTCCCAGAATTACAGCTGGTTTCCAGACTGCAGAGATCAGTTTACCCGGAGAAAACGGCTGGTTTGGAGTTCGATGACATTATAACCTGAAGGAATGAGCCTTGACTCAGGGAAGCTCCTACCCTACCACATATTTTGTTCATCTTTATTAAGTGCTACAGTCTGGATAGAAGCGTAAGCGCTAATCTGGGAGAACCGGGTTTGATTCCCCACTTCTCCACCTGCAGCTGCTGGGGTGACCTTGGGTCTGTCACAAGTTCTCCCAGAGCTGTTGTCTCATGGGAGCCTTCAAAAGAGCTCTCTCAGCCCCACCTACCTCACAGGGAGTCTGTTGTGGGGAGGGGAAGGTATTGTAAGCCACTCTGAGAATCGGGGAGTGAAGGGCAGGGTATAAATCCCGTCTCCTCCCCTTCCTCTTCTTCTCTGTCTTTTTATTATGCCCTGCTGAATCCCAGGCTCCACCTCCAAATCCCCAGGTCCTTCCAACTGAGAGTTGGTAACTGTTATGTACTGAGCCGAAGCCATTCCTCAAGCTGTTCTAGGAATGCGTTGAGCTTGCCACTTTAGAACAATCGATCGCCTGGATCAAACCAATAAATAAGTATTGTAATGTAAATAGCCTATCACTGGGAGTGGGTGTGTGTGCTGGGTGTGGTGTGTGCTGTCCTTGTAGTGTGCTGAAATCACTGACTAAACCAAAGCTGATCACTGCAATTTGTCTACAAGCCAGTATTTAACAGCACCCCTCTCAGCACCCCTTTCAGCTGAGAGAATTCAGCTAAGGATATTTTGTGGGAAAACTGTGTTCAGCAGTGTGTGGAAGCACTTAGTTCTTGCAGAGTCCTGGCTGATTGAGTGTGGGAGAGGAACGGGCATTGTTTGACTGGGATTGCCTGTAATTGAGAGGAAGTGGAAGGGGCATTGTTTTGCTTTTGCCTGTGACTGAGTGCCTGGGTGAATTTGAATAGAGGAATAGCTGCTGACTGACCTCTGCTGGGGGAGGCCTCTATTTAAGGAAGCACCTTGCCAGAGGCACGAGGGCTCTTTGCCTGTGGCTCTTAGACTAGGGGCTCTGTAAGAAGCCCAAAAAGAGCCAGAAAGACAAGGCCCTAGGCTCTTTGTCTTTCCCGTAAAATAATTTGACTTTGATAACAAAAACCACATAAATACCAAGGGTTTAAATTATATTTATTATTTATTTATTTTAAAAGAATTATGAAGCCAGAATGCCAGAAGGGGGTTGGGGGCTATCCAGTGTTTTGCACGGAGTGTCACATGTATGACTATCTGCCCACTGGGCAGAAGTCTTGGGTGTGTCCTCGGTGCAAGGAGCTCCTGGTTCTCAGGGAACGTGTGTGCTCCCTTGAGGCCAAGGTGGCTGACCTGGAGAAGCAGATACAGTCAGCTAGGCACACAGAAAAGACTCTCGGGGACTTGTTAGCTTCGTCCCACTCTGGATCTGGCAGCCCCGCTGCTGTCAGGGAGCATGAGGGTCTAGGGGAAACAGGGCACCATGCTGAGGATAAGGGGAATGTGCCCTCAGAAGGGACCTCTTCCCCAGCTGGTGAGCGGCTCTCCTTTTGCACCAAGGAACCATCCCTGAGCAGGGTGGGAGGGGGGCTCTTGGTAGTGGGTGATTCGATCCTTAGGCAGGTAGACAGCTGGGTGGCGAACCCGCGTACTGACCGTATGGTGACTTGCCTGCCTGGTGCGAAGGTAGCGGACATTACGCGTGTTTTAGATAGGCTGGTAGATAGTGCTGGGGAGGAGCCAGTGGTCGTGGTGCATGTCGGCACCAACGATGTGGGGAAATGCAGTCGTGAGGTCCTGGAGGAGAAATTTAGGATGCTGGGCAGGAAACTTAGGTCCAGGACCTCCAAGGTAGCCTTCTCAGAAGTGTTACCTGTTCCACGCGCAGGGCCGGAGAGACAGGCAGAGATCAGGAGTCTCAATGCGTGGATGAGACGATGGTGTAGGGGGGAAGGGTTCAGGTTTGTTAGGCACTGGGATACTTTTTGGAACAAGAGGGAGCTGTACAGGCGAGACGGTCTCCACTTGTCCCGAGAAGGAACCAGGCTGCTGGCACTTAAAATCAAAAAGGTGGCAGAGCAGCTTTTAAACTGAATATTGGGGGAAAGCCGACAGGAGATGAAAAGTCTCTGGTTCGGGTTGGCTCATCTGAGAGAGGTGAGGGGGTACCGGTTGCTTTTCTACAGGGAGGTGGATTGAAATTGTCCACAGAGGCCATGGCTGGTGACATGGACTGCCGGACAACGACTCGAGATAGCAAGAGGAAGGATGCAGGCTTAACTTGTAAGGGAAATTACAGCTGTTTCTATACAAATGCTAGAAGTGTCCGAGGTAAAATCGGGGAGTTGGAGTGCTTGGTGTCGGAGGGAAAAATAGACATTGTGGGTATTTCTGAAACTTGGTGGGATGAGGAAAATCAGTGGGACACAGTGATTCCCGGTTATATATTATATCGGAAGGATAGGGGGGGAAGGGTTGGAGGTGGGGTAGCTCTGTATGTCAGAGAGGGTATAAAGTCTAGAAAGATTGAGAGGCTAAGTGAATTGGATTCGCTTCTGGAAGTTCTATGGGTTGAAATAGGGGGGCCAAAAGGAAACTTAACACTGGGAGTTTGTTATCGCCCACCAGATCAAAAGATAGAGGAGGATTATAAAATGATGAATGCCTTAAAGATAGCAACTAGACAAAAACACTGTGTAATAATAGGTGATTTTAACTACCCACACATTGATTGGGTCAATATGTGTTCTAGCCGGGAAAAAGAGATTGAGTTTCTAGACACTCTAAATGACTGTGCTATGGAGCAGATGGTCACGGAACCTACCAGGGGAGAGGCGATCCTTGATTTGGTCCTAAGTAACACTCAAGACCTGGTGAGAGATGTAAAAGTGATTGCACCGCTTGGAAACAGTGATCATAATGTTGTTGAGTTCATCATTTGTACAAATAGAGAATTGGCCAAAAAGACTCACACAACCATTTTTAACTTTAAAAGGGGTAATTTCTCTGATATGAGGGGACACGTGGGGAGGAAACTGAAAGGAAAAGTAGAAAGGGTCAAAACAATTGGGGAAGCTTGGGATCTATTTAAAACTACGATCCTAGAAGCTCAAAAAATATATATTCCGCAGGTTAGGAAAGGCACAAACAGGTATAGGAAAAAGCCTGCATGGTTAACAAACAGAGTAATGGAGGCTGTAAAAAGTAAAAAGAATTCCTTTAAGCAGTGGAAAGCTAGTCACAGTGAGGCTGATAAAACGGAACACAGGCTATGGCAAATAAAATGCAAGTCTGAGGTCAGGCAGGCAAAAAGGGAATATGAGGAGCATATAGCAAAAAACGTAAAAACCAACAATAAAACTTTCTTCAAATACATTAGAAACAGGAAACCAGCCAGGGAGGCAGTGGGGCCCTTGGACGACCAAGGGGTAAAAGGAGTATTGAAGGATGATAGGGAAATGGCTGAGAAGCTAAATGCATTTTTTGCCTCCGTCTTCACTGTGGAAGATGAGAAGTGCTTGCCCACTCCAGAACCACTGATTTCAGGAGGGGTGTTGAAAGACCTGAGTCAGATTGAGGTGACGAGAGAGGAGGTCCTAAAACTGATAGACAACTTAAAAACTGAAAAATCACCAGGCCCAGATGGCATACATCCGAGAGTTCTGAAAGAACTCAAATGTGAACTTGTAGATCTCCTGACAAAGATATGTAATCTTTCCTTAAAATCTGCCTCCATTCCTGAGGATTGGAAGGTAGCTAATGTCACTCCCATCTTTAAAAAGGGTTCCAGAGGAGATCCGGGAAATTACAGGCCAGTCAGTCTGACGTCGATACCGGGTAAATTGGTGGAAACCATTATTAAGGAAAGAATTAGTAGGCACATAGATGAACAAAACCTATTGAGGCAGACTCAGCACGGTTTCTGTAAGGGAAGATCTTGTCTCACTAACCTGTTAGTGTTCTTTGAGGGGGTGAACAAACATGTGGACAAGGGGGATCCAATAGATATTATTTACCTTGACTTCCAGAAAGCTTTTGATAAAGTTCCTCATCAAAGGCTCCTAAGTAAGCTCAAAAATCATGGGATAGAAGGACAAGTCCTTTTATGGATCAAAAACTGGCTAGTTCATAGAAAACAGAGAGTGAGTGTAGGTGGGCAATTTTCTCAGTGGAGGGTGGTAAGCAGTGGGGTACCGCAGGGATCAGTACTTGGTCCACTGCTTTTTAACTTGTTCATTAATGATTTGGAGATGGGAGTAAGCAGTGAAGTGGCTAAATTTGCGGATGATACAAAGTTGTTCAGGGTGGTGAAAACCAGTGAGGATTGTGAGGCACTCCAAGGGGATCTGTCAAGGATGGGCGAGTGGGCGTCAACATGGCAAATGGGGTTCAATGTGGCCAAGTGCAAGGTGATGCACATTGGAGCCAAAAATCCTAAATATAAATACACATTGATGGGGTCTGAACTGGCAGAGACTGAGCAAGAGAGAGATCTTGGAGTTGTAGTGGATAACTCACTGAAAATGTCGAGACAGTGTGTGACTGCAATAAAGAAGGCCAATGCTATGCTGGGGATTATTAGGAAGGGTATTGAAAACAGATCAGCCAATATAATAATGCCCCTATATAAATCAATGGTGAGACCTCATTTGGAATACTGTGTGCAGTTCTGGGCACCACACCTTAAAAAGGATATTATACCACTGGTGGACCTCCTGATGGCACTGTTATTTCTGGCCACTGTGTGACACAGAGTGTTGGACTGGATGGGCCTTTGGCCTGATCCAACATTGGCATCTCTTATGTTCTTATCCCCCAGTCTCCCTCACAGGGGCTCTTAGGAAGGGGTCCAGCCCAGTCCCTACCAGTGTTCCCTCTAAGCTGAGCTAGTGTGAGCCAGCTCACAGTTTTTTTTAGCCTCCGGCTCGCACATTTTCGTCTTAGCTCGGGAAGGAGGGCTCCAGAGCAAACTAATTTATGCAGTAGCCAAATCACCTGCTCACAACTTTAATGCCAGGAGCTCACCAAGTAGAATTTTTGCTCGCAAAACTCCACAGCTTAGAGGGAGCATTGGTCCCTACCAGTGTTCCCTCTAAGTTGAGTTAGTGTGAGCCAGCTTACAGTTTTTTTAGCCTCCAGCTCGCACGTTTTCGCCTTAGCCCAGGAAGGACGGCTCCCCAGCAAACTAATATTGAGATATGTGTCTAGGTGATAAAGGTAGCAAGCAGTTACTAGATCAGTTTGATCTGTTTGACAGTCCTAGCTATCATGCTAGTGATTAAGTGATTACAGCCAAGTGTTACACTAGCAGGTGTTCTCTATCAGGCATTGTTAGAGTCGGTAATTAATTCACCTTGTTAGTGATTGGCTGGGTTTAGTATATTAGCTATCAGCTTGATAAACTGAGTGGGGACTTAGTCTCTCAAGCTCTCATGGTATGCTGTATGATAGACTATATATATATATATATATAGTCTATCATACAGTTTATATATATATATATAAACTTTCTATGCACCTTCATCACCAGTTGGTCTCCAGCTTCTTATGTACTACACCCAGTAACTAAATCATGCAGCGGCCACATCTCTGGCTCACCACTTTCAATGCCGGTCGATCGCAAAGTAGGATTTCTGCTCCCAGGACTCCACACGGGCGGAAGAGGGCGCCCTACCTGTGGCGTCGGCGAAGGCGGGCACGCTGTGGAAGCGGACGCGGCTGCCGCTGCGCTGCCCGTCCCAGGAGGCGAAGGCGACGACGGGCCCGCAGGGGCAGCGGATGGTGACCGGGACCTCCTCCTCCTCGGCGGCGGCGGGCGGAGGCCGGCGGAGGCCGTAGTCGAGGGCGAGGCGGGCCAGGCAGAGGACGGCGTGGCCGCACATGGAGCTGGCGCCCTCGTTGTGGACGAAGAGGGCTCCGGCGTCCTCCTCCTCCTCCTGGCCGCCGCGCACCAGCAGCGCCCCGTACATGTCGCGGTGCCCGCGGGGCTCGTGCATCAGCAGCCGCCGCAGGGCGTCCAGCTCGGGCGAGGTCAAGAGGCGGCGCCGCAGCGCCAGGAGCGGCAATTCGCCGCCGCCCGGAGGCTCCAGCCCGGGCAGGCCGCCCGGCAGCACCACCCGCAGCGGCTCCCCGCCCGCGTGCATCTCCACCGTGCGCACCACCGGGCCGCCCGGCGAGCGCGGGGGCAGCCAATCAGCGCCCGGCCCGCCGCCGCTCGCGGCCATGCTCGGGTGGCCAAGCTCCAGCTGGCTGTATAGCAAAAAGAGTGCTCCGAACTCCAGGCGGTGCCTGGAGATCTCCCGCTATCTCCAGGTGATAGAGATCAGTTCACCTGGGGGATAAATGGCCGCTTCGGAAGCCGGACTCTATGGTATTCTGCCCCCACAAACCCCGCCCCCCTTAGGCCCCACCCCCAAATATCCAAGTATTTCCCCAACCCAGAGTTGGCGACCCTGGCTAGCAGCCAAGATGGCCCAGGGAGGAGAGCGAGAGAGTCAGACTCCAGAAACAGAGGAGGGGGCAGTCCGGGGTTCTACCCGTCTAGAGGGACTCGGGCCAGGTCAGCCTCTAACGGTCCCCCCGCCAACGGTTCTTCCCTAAACGGTCCGTCGACGGGTTGCTGGACGCCGATTGGCCAGACGAGTGGGCGTTCCCCAGACGCGATTGGTCGGCGAGGCGCGTGAGGAAGGTGGCGGGTGGGAGGGGGGAAATGGGTCGCCTCGCTTAGAGACGGACGCGATTGCGATTCTGCACGACGCTTCCGGTTCACGGCCGAGGGTTTCCTCGCTCGTTTGAGTGGCAGAGCGCGAATAGACTGGAGGGCGAGACTTATCCGCTTCCACGCAGCCGGGCCTTTTGGAGACTCCTGATTGCCAATGCAAAGGGATACTCGCGGGCCAATGGATTCCTTGTCCGTGAAGAGCGCGGGCGAAAGGATGCCGACGGGTACCGGAAGTTTGGGCTGCATGCCAAGCTTTTCTAACCTCTGTGCTGCGAAATAAAAAATGACAAGTACGGCGAGAGGCCGTGACGGAAAACCACGCCTCCTCCTTTCGTACTCGAGTCTCGCCCAGTAGGATTCGGGTCCCTCAGCCCCTCCTCCAATGGCGAACGTACTTCGGTCGAACAGAACACGCCCTCTTCGCGTGAAGAAGTGGAATCAATGAATAAAAGGAAGGCGCTTTCACATTAATGGTATCACTGAGTGCCGTCAAGTCGCAGCCAACTTCTTTAGTACAGTTAAAAAAACACACCTCAGCGAACCGACCAATCAACGAACAGTGGGTGAAACTGAACGGAAGTGACGCATATAGCAAGCGTCTGTTTCGGGGCAGTGAAAGGACCCGGATGATTGCCTTGTTAACTGGTGGAGGAGGATGGGTGAGTTTGGCTAACGGCCTCGCTCGCATATCGGAGGCTCGTTTGTGTTAGGAGCGAGTCTGGTCGTCGTCGGGCTGCATCTTTTCCAATGAGCCGTTGGGCCGTTTCCTTTCCTATAGCGCATCGGGTTGCCAGTCTCCAGGCGGGCGCGGGAGATCTCCCGGAATAGGCGTGCCCATCTCCAGGTGGGGGCTGGAGATCTCTTGCTACCCGGTTCTCCCAGAATAGAGTCTGCGCAGTTAACCACTACACCAAACTGGCTCACACAGTGGTGGCAACTCTGTGCTAGGAAGAATGTGATGGGGGTTTGGGGAGGGGGAGGAAAGAATACCGGCCCTATTGCCCAGTTTGTTCCAGCTAGGTTCAGTAGCAACATGTGTGTGTGGTTGGGGGGGGGAGTATGGCTCAGTGGAAGAGCCTCTGCTTGGCATGCAGAAGGTCCCAAGTTCAATTCCTGGCATCTCCAGCATAAAAAAGGATCAGGTAGTGGATGGTGTGGAGGTACTGCGTCAGGTCAGGTTTTTAAAGCCCGTGTGTGTTGGTATGTTATTTGATGTGAATGGGCCCTTGTATATGTTTAAAATTTGTCCTTAATAAATACATGTAGCTTTTTCTATATATCTTTTACATTTAGTTTTTAATATTGGCCCTCTTTTTCACATTTTACTAACCTTTGTTAGGTTCTGAATTTTAGTGTTAAGGTTAAGTTTTTTGCTCGTTTTGTCCCTGCCTGATTCAGGATAAGCCACGGGTTCATGTGCTGATCTGCAGTGCTTCTCCAGTAGTAACATCTTTGCACCAGCCTCATGAGGAATGGCAGGCACTGGTGGGCAGAGGCTTTGGGTGCACCTCAAGCCAGAATTGGAAGGGTCCTCCAGGGTCATCTAGTCTAACCCCCTGCACAAGGCAGGAAATTCACAAATACCAACCCCTCCACACCCACAATAACTCTTGTTCCACGCCCAGAAGATGTCCTCAGTACTAAATGTTTAAACGGCTGTTCCTCTGCACCTACAGGTAACTTTAGTTCTGGTCTCTTTTTTGTCTCTTGTGAAAGCTGTAGCCATTCAGCAAGCCTGCTTTGGACTTTATTGTGGGAGGACAGTAGCAATTGTCAATGGGACTGAACATCCTGGAGATTGTGGGGTAAGTACAGGGTTCCGAAAGCCTCTTCAACATTTGCAGTGGACCCAGGGTAAGATTTTGGCCTGAGACGAATCCCATGGGCTCTGTACAGAGATCTGCGGGAAACTTCCCTTGCAGGACCAACCAGGGACATTTGCGGTGGATTAGGAATTGATGTCTCCTGCGTGTGAGGATATGTTTTTTAAAAAGCATATCTTTTGGCATGCTTTGCAGGTAGCATTTAATTTAGTTTTGCTGTGGTGGGCAGATAATCAACTGCAGCTTGTAGTTTGCTCAGACTAATGTACTATAGTTTGCGGTGTATAAGTATTTAATTTTGAGGTGAGGGGGGAATGAGGATTCTGTGGACCCGTTCTCATAGCACCAAACCGTGCTCTGCTACAAGTGAATGATAATTTGTCTGATATTCATTCCGTATAGTGTTCTGTGAATAAACTACAGCAGTTTACTCAAACCTAGAGTCCTCCTGCATCCTAAAGACCTCAGAGTATGGGTGCCTTAAAAGTATGAGAGTGGCCCAGGCAAGCTTGATCTCATCAGATCAAGAAAGTTAAGCAGGGTCAACTCTGGTGAGTACTTAGATGGGAGACCTCCTTGGAATACCAGAGGCGAGAGGTGGGGGCAGGCCCTATCCAGCCCCCTCTCTGAATATCCTCCAGGCCCCCAGTAGGGGTCACTCACCAGAGGTCACCATGACTTCCAGGCGCGCACACACTCTCACACACAAAAAATACCAAAAAAGAGCTGCTATTATTGTTGTTGTTGTTGTTGTTATTATTATTATTATTATTAATAATAATAATAATAATAATTGTGCTTATATCGTGCCCTATCCCATGATGGGCTCAGAGCAGCTCACAACAGAGATAAAACAATAAATATACAAATAAAATATGCAATTAAAACTAGAGTGGTAAACTAAAAATAGGTGCTTTTATTTCTTTGCTCAGTACCATCTTCTCGTCCTGCTCTTCTCTTTCTTGGGACGTTGCTTCTCAAATCACAAACACATCTTATAAGGGAAATGAAAGTATTCGATTGGTATTCTTTTTCTCCTAGGCAATTTTCAAAATGATATCTAGGCCTCAAGTAGCCGCCTCTGTAAGGCTGGCCGTCCAAGTCCCAGCTACGGGGAAGGGCAGGAGGGGTTGCTTCTCTCCCACTTCCATCTCTTCAGGTTGTTGGTTCCATATGCTTGTTATGATGCAGCAACGCACCCCACAATGGAGAGAAAGCCGTTTGTGCTAGCCTGTGATCTATCAGCAGTGACAGCGTTTGCAATTTTAAGGAGCCCACACTGTTAACTTAGAGCAGGTTTAGCTTTGCAATATATCAGGGGTGTCAAACATGCGGCCCGGGGGCCAGATAAGGCTCCCGGAGGGCTTCTATCAGGCCCGCAGTGGAACTGGCTGTCTCATGCTTCTTCCAGTTCTGCTGTTGTTGCGTCATCATAGTTTTGCAGCTTACAGCATACTCGAGATTGCAACAGCACAGACATTTTGATGCACTAATTCAGAGCAAGAGGTGTCAGTTATCAGGCTATTAAATAAACACAATATTGCAAGAGTGCTAATGTTTTAAGCATGATTTATTTTAAGTAAAACAAAAACCCTTTGTGTTTGTGTCCTTTATAAAGTTTATGTCTCCACTACCTGGCATTACATTTTATGACACACGTGGCCCGGCCCCAAAAGGTCTCATTTATGTCAGATCCGGCCCTCATAACAAATAAGTTCGACACTCCTGCAATAGATGGTACAGAGCAGGAGAAAGGGTGGCATGAATATATCGTGTGCTGTGCTAAGTTTCCACTTTTTAGAAAGAAATATTTCCCGATGTTTCTGTCCTCTAGAAAACATGCGTTTAAGTAAAGCATTTTGTATAAAATGATCTCTGGTGATTCCCTTTAGGTGTGTCCCAGAGGACAAAGAACAGATGACCACAAAATCTGCCGGCCGTGCGAGGGATCGCCAGAACGCTACGACTGGCTTTATCTCGGCTTTATGGCGATGCTTCCTTTGATTTTGCATTGGTTCTTCATTGAGTGGTATTCAGGCAAAAAAAGGCAAGCGCTGATTAAAGTCAAATCCTGTTTCCCTCTGATGAGAGACTAAACGTAATTTATTTATTTATCTTTGCCTTGGGGGCGGGGGCTTGGTTCTTTGGTTGCCCCCTGCTCCCATCCTCCTTTCTAAAATGCAAACCGCACTAATTTCTAGAAACAAAGTCTGGTTGGAACAGAAGGGAAGCCACGTGGGATCAGGCCAGTAGCCCAAACCCATGGGCCATCAGGAGGTCCACCAGGAGGGCCAGAACTCCAGAAGCCCTTCCACTGTTGCCCCCCCCAAGCACCAAGAAGACAAAGCGTCACTTGCCCCAGACAGAGTGCTCCATCTATACCTTGTGGCTAATAGCCACCCATGGACCATATGTTTATGCAATCCCCTCTTGAAGCTGCGTATGCTTGTATCCGCCGCCACTTCCTGCGGCACTTTGGGTGAAGAAGTACTTCCTTTGATCTGTTCTAAGCCTACTGCTCATTAATTTCATTGAGTGCCCATGAGCTACTGTATTGTGAGAAAGGAAGAAAAGTACTTCTCTCCCTACCTTCTCTATGCCATGCATAATTTTGTTCTATCATGTTGTCGTTTCTCAGTGGTTTCTCCAAGCTAAAGATGCCTGACCTCCTCAACCTTTTTTCATAAAGAAGGTGTTCCTTCCCCTTAATGGTTTTCCTCTACGTCCTTGGCAAAATGGGGCTTGAACATTTGTCAGGCTTCTCAGTCAGGTCACACCACACAGGGCTTCATAAGAAGATAACTGTTTGTTAGTGGTTCCAGTACTAAAGAACACGTGTACAGACTGTGTCAGGAATAGCCTTCAGTATAAGGGCCTCTGACTTATAGTGAAATCAAACATTCCCCCCCCCTCCCCAAGCACAAGCCAATGGATATAGTTCGCACGCGCTGCAAAGCAAGCGAGCATAGCAGAAAAGCCGTTAACTTTCCCAGCCGTAGAAGCAGTTGCTGGAACACCTGCAAGGTCGAGCGTAAGATAGCACACAGTAGCTGGGCAGGAAAGAGCTGAGAACGAGAAGGCGGATACCCCTCCACATTCCAGATCTATGACGGGGCTACCTGACATCATTTCGCTTTTGTTCAAAGCAAGGTTTCTGTGATGTCAGAAGGGACGTGTGGATCAAAGTAAGGGAATCAGTAGGCTTTGGAAGGGGAGGTATTGTGTAATTGCTTTAATCGGTTCCTTAATGAGTGTGTGAGTGCTTTCTAGCAATTTGGCGTAACCGTCACCCAGCGTGTTTGCATGCATAATGGGTTATATATTCTGCCGATTTGCACAGCTAATATCAGCCTCTTGTGCCAGAGGAAGGCGCTGACATTGGCTAAGCAGGGCGGTAGGCTCCAGCCCCGTTATTCTCAGGGCATTCAAAAGAAGCGGTTAGGAGTTCAGAAACAGTTTGCTTTATTTGCAAAGCTGATTTTCCTTCCCTCCCTCCAGCTCCAGCGCCCTGTTCCAGCACCTCACAGCTTTAATCGAATGCAGCGTGGCGGCAATTGTCACGCTGCTCGTGAGCGATCCCATGGGCTTGCTGCAGATCCGGTCGTGCAAGGTGAAGATGCTGTCCGACTGGTACACCATGCTTTACAACCCGAGCCCGGACTACGTCACCACGATCCACTGCACCCATGAAGCCGTTTACCCTCTGTGAGTCTCTGCACCCTCTCCTGTGGTCTCTCTCATGACGGCTATGGCTGTGACGCATTGTGGGTTTTGTGAATGACCCAATCATTGATCGTGATCCCCAGACCGGTCTTCCTGGTGTTTAGCTCCCGTGTGAATTACTTAACACCACTGTAGCTTAGCTTGTGTCTCAGTGGTCAGTCAGACCCAGAATTGTTCTCCAGGCCAGATTGGCCCAGGGATCCTGGAGGGTTTTTTTTTGCCTTCACCTGGGCACAGAGCAGGGGTCACTCAGAGGAGGGCTGCGGGGATGTTGCTGTGAATGTCCTGCATTGTGCAGGAAGGGTGGGCTAGATGACCCTTAGGGTCCTTTCCAGCTCTGTGTTTCTATAGGGGGCTCTTTGCTACTTTTATTATTATTATTATTAATAATAATAATAATAATAATGTTTCCATTGCTCAAAAGCCCGTTGAATCCAACTCTAGGGGGCTGTGCTCATCTCCGCTTCCAAGCCGAAGAGCCAGCGCTGTCCGAAGACATTTCCATGGTCATGTGGCCAGCATGACTAGACACTCAGGTCTTGAACTCCTGAACTACCAACCTTCTGGTCTGTAGTTCAGTGTCTTAAGCACTGAGCCACCGCAGCCCAATAATTGTTTTTTAATTATTATTATTATTAGAACATAGGAGAAGCCAATGTTGGATCAGGCCAATGGCCCATCTAGTCCAACACTCTGTCACACAGTGGCCAAAAATACCAGGTGCCCTCAGGAGGTCCAGCAGTGGGGCCAGGACACTATTGCCCCCCCCAAGCACCGAGAATACAGTGCATCACCTGCCCCAGCCTGTGAGTTCCTATCTATACCTTGTGGCTAATAGCCACTGAAGGACCTCTGCTCCATATGCTTATCCAATTCCCTCCTGAAGCTGTTCATGCTTATAGCTGCCGCCACCTCCTGTGGCAGTGAATTCCATGTGTTAATCACTCTTTGGGTGAAGAAGTACTTCCTTTTATCCGTTCTAACCCGACCGCTCAGCAATTTCATGGAGTGCCCACGAGTTCTTGTATTGTGAGAAAGGGAGAAAAGTACTTCTTTCTCGACCTGCTCTATCCCATGCATAATCTTATAAACCTCAATCATGTCACCCCTCAGCCATCGTTTCTCCAAGCTAAAGAGCCCCAAGCGCTTTAACCTTTCTTCACTGGGAAAGTATTATTATTAAATTTTGAGACCACCCTCCCCCATATTTGAGGCTCAGGACGGTGTACAACAATTTGAAATACAGTTAATATAAATATAATTTCAAATGTGTTAATTAAAAACAGATATAAATGCAGTTACATGTACAGTAACAATCCAGATGGCGTCTAATGTCACTTGTCCTTACCCCAAGGGGGGAAATGGGTGGAAGAAGAGGCCAGGCTGATTAAAACCCGTTGCTGTCCGCAACCATAAGCCTGGTGGAACGGCTCCGCCTTGCAAGCCCTGCAGAACTGGACGAGGTCCCGCAAGGCACGGATGTCATTTGGCAGAGAGTCCCACCAGGTTGGGGCCAGGGCGGAAAAAGCCCTGGCCCTGGTTGAGGACAGCCAGGTATCTTTCGGGCCAGGGATCTCCAGTAGGTGTTTTTCAGCTTGAGTGCAAGGCTCTTCAAGGAGGGTACCAGGAGAGGCAGTCCCGAAGGTGTGTTGCTCTCAAACCCTTAAGAGCCTCCCCCCCCCTTTTCCAATATTTATTTTCATTTTTTCCCATCAAATATACATCCATTTACATAGGTATTCCTGGATACATTGGAGTCTTAAGTCCTCACATTGAATTAATCCATTCATACAGACGCTTCCATCTTTCCACGAACACACTATCATCAAACCCGGTTCTCCCAGATTAGAGTCCACGCACTTAACCACTACACCAAACTGATGTTGTTTTTGACCTCTGCCTGAGACCTTGAAGAGCCACGGCCAGTCTGAGTAGACGATAGTGACCTCGACTGACCTCAGTGGTCTGATCCAGTACAAGGCAGCTTCCTGTGTTGGGGAGGGGCCGTGTCTCAGTGGTAGAGCCTCTGCTTGGCATGCAGAAGGTCCCAGGTTCAGTCCCCGGCATCTCCCGTTAAAAGGCCCAAGCAGGGGGATACCGTTTAAAAAAGATTTAATCTTTAAAATACAGGAAGTGATTGAAATGGACAAGTTAACCACATTATTACAATACAAAGATACAACGATATTCTCTAATAGGTGGGAAAAGTTTTATAAATGGTTTAAGAAGATGTAATAAGTTAAACGAGATGTTGTGGAACTCTGTAATGGTTATATTTATGCGTAGAATTTATATGCATGATGTAATGCATTTTAAAACTGAAATAAATATATTTTAAAAAGGGGGGAAAGGCCCAAGCAGCAGGCGACCTCTGCCAGAGACCCTGGAGACAGTACTGACCTCGAAGGACCAAGGGTCTGATTCAGCGTAAGGCAACTTCACGTATTCATAAATCACTGTCCTTAAAAGTTCTTCCCCTCAACGTCTTCTACCATTCACTCTCTAGTATTTGTCACCAGCTTTCTGAGAAACGTCTCAGACCCAGGGAGTTTTCAGATGCTCGTGTTTTCAAGTTTAAAGTGCTTGTATTTACCAAAAAAAAAAGCGAACCCCAACGTAAGTCTGGCTGCCCTGTTGGCCAAATAACGGTAGATAATCAGCACATTCCATTTGGGTAGCCAGCGAAGCGGTTCGTTTTCTTTGGATCTCAAGCCATTCTCAGCCTCTCTTTAAATGGCACTTCCCGAACTGCACAGGACTGCTAGCATGGTAAGATATCGGAGATGGGAAAACACTTTGGTGGAAGATTTGCCCTCTTCACTTCACTGCAGTGGGCCGCTTGCAAATATTATGGGAGCCACGCCCAATGTGGAGCCCCTACTTCATACATCCGGTGCTTCCGACCCAATAGGACTGCAAGTAATGCTCCCTCTAAGCTGTGGAGACTTGTGAGCAAAAAATCTACTTTGTGAGCTACTGGCATTAAAGTTGTGAGTGAGCGATTTGCTGCTGCATAAATTAGTTTGCTCTGGAGCCATCCTTCCTGAGCTAAGGCAAAAATGTGTGAGCCGGAGACTAAAAAACTGTGAGCTAGCTCACACTAACTCAGCTTAGAGGGAACACTGATGCAAGCAGTGTTCCCTCTAAGCCAAGTGAGAGTGAGCTAGCTCACAGTTTTTTAGTCTCCGGCTCACACATTTTTGCCTTAGCTCAGGAAGGATGGCTCCAGAGCAAACTAATTTATGCAGCAGCAAATCGCTCACTCACATCTTTAATGCCAGTAGCTCACAAAGTAGAATTTTTGCTCACAAGTCTCCACAGCTTAGAGGGAGCATTGACTGCAAGCCGTCACACTGGGATCCAGATTTGTCTGAACGGCACTGTGGTTGCTGTAAAACTGGTGCACCTTTGCTTGGCGTGTGTTTAATCCCTAGAAACTCTCACACCATCTGCATAGCTCCTTGATGCCTAAAGATTGAACTATTAGTTCAGAAGTTGAAGTGCGTAGGGTTACGGTAGAGATCTCCCCCCACAAACACACAAATTGCAGAAATGAGAGAAGAGAAGACAAGCCCTGCTGGATCAGACCTGCGGTTCATCTAGGCCAGCATCCTGTTGTCACACCTAGTGGCCAACCAGGTCCTTCAGAGGGCAAGCAACAGGGCAGAGAGGCTGAGGCCTTTCCCCCCGATGTTGCCTCCTGGCTTCTGGGATTCAGAGGATTAGTGCCTCTGAATATCCCCTCAATCACCATGGCTAGTAGGCATTGATAGACTTATCCCTCATGAATTTATTTAGCCCCCTTCTTTTAAAGCTGTCTATGCCTGTGGCCATCACTACATCCTCTGGCAGCGGATTCCACACTGGGAATCACTTTCTGTGTAAAGACGTCTAGGAGGAAGGGGAGATGGAAATTGCACAGACTGCAGTGCCTTAGGGTGTAAATTCTCCAGGGACAGTAACCTGATTTTGGCAGGTACCCAAGGAAAAGGCTGGTGAGGCAGACGGTGTCGGTTGGTGCTCCACAGCAGGGGCAGGACTGGCGGATGTCAGAGTAGCGGCACCCAGGCCCTTGTCTTGTGACTGTCGGCCATACGAAGACGTCGGCTTGCAGCTTTCAGCCTTGCAGTCTTGTGCTCGGATACTTCCCAACCCCCTTTTCCTTTTCTTGCAGGTACACCATTGTGTTTATATATTACGCCTTCTGCCTAGTCTTGATGATGCTGCTTCGGCCACTCTTGGTGAAGAAAATCGCTTGCGGGCTGGGGAAGTCGGATCGGTTTAAGAGCATCTACGCCGCTCTCTACTTCTTCCCGATCCTTACGTTGCTTCAGGCAGTCGGAGGGGGCCTGCTGTGTAAGTCATCTTATTTTCCAGTGGTACAGCCGTAGCCTGCAAGGGGATGGCGTGTTTTGCAGCGGGCAAAGGAAACTGGCTTTCCGGTGTATGCAGTAGAAATCACCGCAGTGCACAAATATCCTCTGCACAGCCAAGCCGTTGGCTCCTCTCTTTTTGGGAAAAGGCTAATAATAATAATTATTGTATGGCAGTGCGTATAGTCTAGCCAGGAGATCCTAAAATTGCCTGGCAGCCAGGAGTCTAGCTCTTTTAGCGTTGTGCACCACTCGGTGGTGAGCTAGACTTGTTTTTTAAGGCAGGAGGTGGTTTGCCATTGCCTACCTCTGTGTCAATGTTCCCTCTAAGCTGTGGAGTCTTGTGAGCAAAAATTCTACTTTGTGAGCTACTGGCATTAAAGTTGTGAGCGAGTGATTTGGCTACTGCATAAATCAGTTTGCTCTGGAGCCATCCTTCCTGAGCTAAGACAAAAATGTGTGAGCCAGAGGCTAAAAAACTGTGAGCTAGCTCACACTAACTCAGCTTAGAGGGAACACTGGTCACGACCCCGGTAATCCTTGGCAATGCTCCCTCTAAGCCGTGGAGTCTTGTGAGCAAAAATTCTCCTTTGTGAGCTACTGGTATTAAACTTATGAGCGAGCGATTTGGCTGCTGCATACATTAGTTTGCTCTGGAGCCATCCTTCTGGAGCTAAGACAAAAATTTGTGAGCCAGAAACTCAAAAACTGTGAGCTAGCTCACACTAACTCAGCTGAGAGGGAACACTGATCCTTCGAGGTCTCCCGTCCAAATACTAGCCAGGGCCAACCCTGCTTAGTTTCTGGGACCTGACAAGATCGGGCCAGCCTGGGCTGATCAAATATTTTGGGAATCTACCTGGGGAATGTTATGCTCTTTGCCGAAAATGGGTAGGCCTAAGTGAAGCCTCCCGTACGCTGGCCACAGAATGTCAGGCAGGCTGAGAGGAAGGCACAGTTTGAGTCCAGCAGCATCTAAAAGGCCAACAGGATTCCCGGGGCAGAAGCTTTTGAGACTCAAAGCTCCCTTCAT
>NW_015173684.1:580379-591605 GCF_001447785.1 Gekko japonicus | reverse complement strand
GGAAACGTACACCCTGGTGATCTCCTTAGTCTCCAAGATGCCATTGGACTCTAATCTTGCTCTGCCGTGTGTGTGTGCGTGCGTGCGTCAAGTGCAGTTAAAAGTCTCTTCAGACTTACGGTGAGCCTGTGAATTAATTCAGGTGGGGTCGCCGTGTTGCTCTGAAGCCGTTCCAGTTCAACGTTTATTGCGTGTAGCCAATGGCCATCACAACATAAAAGAGAAAAAACAGTACAAAGATTGGCAATACATTTAAAGGAAAATTAAAATATATAGATGAAGTATAAATTTTAAAATCGAGATTTTAAAAATCTCGAATAGCAAATTCTGAAAGTACAGTCATTCCGTAGCCTTATCTCTAATTTTCCTTGCAGCATGAGCATAGAGTGCCATTCTATAGGAGATAGTGGGATTGACGTCTGAGAGCAAAAAGGTGACTATTTCAATGCCTGATGTGGATTGTAAAGTTGCTAGGACTGGGTTAAGAAATCTGATTCCGGGGCCAGTATACAGAGGGCATTCTATAATGGAATGTGTTAGATCTTCCACCGAAATCCCGAAATGCTTCTGGGTTTTGAGGTGTCGTCCTTTTAACAGCTCAGATGGCTCTGAAGCAGCAGAACAAAGCTGGAGTCCCAGCGGCACCTGTAAGACCAACCATGTTTTATTCAAGGTATAAGCTTTCGTGGGCAGGCACACTAGGTGCCTATGGACTGGTTATCCTCCATGTCACTGTATCTGAAGGAGGATGCGTGCACACAAAAGCTTATACCTTGAATACAACTTTGCTGGTCGTAAAAGGTCTTAAAACACTGGAGAAAAGACGACTGAGGTTTACAAGATTAGGCATGGGAAAGAGCAGGTAGAGAAAGAGATACTTTTCTCCCTTTCTCACAATACAAGAACTCGTGGGCACTCCATGAAACTGCTGAGCGGTCGGGTTAGAACGGATAAAAGGAAGTCCTTCTTCACCCAAAGAGTGATTAACACTTGGAATTCACTGCCACAGGAGGTGGTGGCGGCTACAAGCATGGACGGCTTCAAAAGGGAATTAGATAAGCATATGGAGCAGAGGTCCATCAGTGGCTATTAGCCACAAGCAATGTTCCCTCTAAACTGTGGAGTCTTGTGAGCAAAAAATCTACTTTGTGAGCTACTGGCATGAAAGTGGTGAGTGAGCAATTTGGCTACTGCATAAATTAGTTTGCTCTGGAGCCCTCCTTCCTGAGCTGAGACAAAAATGTGTGAGGCGGAGGCTAAAAAACTGTGAGCTAGCTCACACTAACTCAGCTTAGAGGGAACACTGGCCACAAGGTATAGATAGGGGCTCTGGGGCAAGTGATGCTCTGTCTTCTTGGTGCTTGGGGGGGTCAACAGTGGGAGGGCTTCTAATGTCCTGGCCCCACTGGTGGACCTCCTGATGGCACCTGGTATTTTTGGCCACTGTGTGACACAGAGTGTTGGACTGGATGGGCCTTTGGCCTGATCCAACATTGGCGTCTCTTATGTTCTTAAAAGGTGCCACTGGACTTGAACTTGGTTTTCCTATGAATTAATGTCTTCCCAAACGGCCTGTTGTTAACAGCCTTGCTCAGATCTTGCAAACTGAGGGCTGCGGCTTCCTTGATGGAGTTTGGTTTTCTACTGCAGACCAGTACGACCCCCTCCCCCCAATCCATGCTGAAAGGATATCTACTTTGACCCTTCGTTGATTGCTAGACAGCAGTCTTGTGCTCCTTTCTAGACAGCTTTTATCCTAAAAGCATGGCGGAAAGCCTCTGGATGCAGGAATGAACAGCCTTCCCTCCTGGGGAGACTCGTTTAGATTAAACCTGGCACCCTGAGACCCACCACCGCTCCTGAGCAGCGTTTCAGGGCAGAACTCCAAGGGTGGTGTTCTCTGGATCATGCCAAAGGCTCCTCAAGGAAGCAGCTGGGTCTAGTATCCACTTAAGAGTGGGCGATGCACTGGACCAGGGGTGTCAAACATGTGGCCCGGGGGCTCGATCAGGCCCCCGGAAGGGTTCCATCAGGCCCGCAATGGAACCGGCCATCTCCTGCTTCCAGTTCTGCTGCTGCTGCATCATAGTTTGCTTCACCAGACTCTCTTAATCACTCAGCCATTTCATGTTTTAACCTGGGTCCTAGACTCAGAACTCTGAGCATGAGATTTCTGTGGTGAATGTCAATAAATCAAAAGTAGGTTTGCAGCTTACAGAGCTAACGTTTTAAGCATGTTTTTATTTTAAGTAAAAAACCCACCCTTTGTGTTTGTGTCCTTTATAAAGTTTATGTCTCCACTACCTGGCATCACATTTTATGACACATGGCCCGGCCCAACAAGGTCTCATTTGAATGAGTTTGACACCTCTGCACTAGACAGATCCGCTGTTGCTACGTCGAGATAACCGACTGCTGTTTCCTTCCAGACTATGCCTTCCCTTACATCATCTTAGTGTTGTCCCTCGTTACCCTGGCTGTGTACATGTCGGCTTCTGAAGTCGAGGTAAGTAAGAGGCTGCTGCTTTTTAAAGTTGCGTTCGGGTCTCGAGCTAGAATCCGAAAGCGGAGAAGCGGGAGGTCAAACGGAAGCGGCCACGAATCTAGGCTCAGAAAGTGGCAGGCTGTATCCGCCGTTTGCAACTTAGAATATCGTGAACCGCTTTGATCCTTCTTGCAAGGCCGCCTTGAGCCAAGAGGGGAGGCAGGACAGAAATGTTTGAACAGAGAAACAAAACCTAGAGCGGCCTGTTCCGTCTTCACCTTCAGTGTGCCTCCTTAACTGCGTGTTTTGTGTCGAAGGAGGCTTTTTTGCCCATTAACGCTGGGGGGGCTGGCTCAGTTCCGGCAGCCGTTCTGCCGTGTGGAGTGGAGGGCGTAGAATGCCGGGAATGGAAAGAGGCTCACATCAGTTGATCTTCTGAGAAGCCGGCCAGGCAGAAGGGCCAGAGTGGGAGGAAGGGGAGGGGAAAGCGCCGGAAGCCTCCCTTTTCAAAGAAGGTGGTATTCAGCTTGCTCAAGCAGCAGCTGATCTTGCCATGCCGGGCAAAGATAGGCCCTTCCCGACCACATTAGTCAGTTGCAGGAGATGGTTTGCTGCTTCTCTCTTGCCCTGGCTGTTATGAGGGGGCCAGTAAGGCAGACAATTCCCACAGCCTCTTTTGCCCTCCCGGCTGCTCTGAATGGTGACAGAAGGGTGTGCATCTCTCCCCCCCCCCAATAATTTGGGAGTTGCAAGGATCCCTAAGATACCTCCCATCTATATCATGGAGAACCAAGTCCCTTGTTTTGGTCTCCCCACCCCGGACAAAGGCAGACAGGTTGCTTTAAAACTCTGGGGGTTTTCTTCTGTTCCTTTCCCGCTGGATGCTTCGGAGAATGAGAACGTTAAAAACATACTAATGAGAAAATTCTGTCTCCCGCTTTGCAAGACTTTCAAGGACCTCCTCGTGAGGAAGAAGCGGCTGATTGTGCTGTTCAGCCACTGGGTGCTTCACGCCTACGGGATCGTCTCCATCTCCAAGCTGAACTACCGAGATCTGCCTCTGCTGGCTCTGGTGCCCGGCCCGGCTCTTTTCTACTTGCTCACCGCCAAGTATACCGAGCCGTCCCGGATACTCTCTGAGGGAGCCAACGGACATTGAACTTGGCCCAATATCAAACCGTGCGGGCGGCGGACTCTCTGATCTTTGGAGCAACCGGGGGCCCATCTGCTCTTCTCGTCTTCGAGAAGTTGTTGGTTCTATCTGGAACGTTTCTCTGGGGGTCATCAAGACTTAAGTCCCACAAAGCAGACTCTTGCCTCCACGTGCTACTGATGGACCACCGGTTACCTGGAACGTCTCATCAACAGTGGGAGCCCAAGGTCCCGTTGACTTCAGTAGCCAAGCACCAAGGCCTCTCTCTGTACAGACATCTGTGTGTGATGTGTGAATTGAAACATTTTGTACCATGTCCTTGGGAACACAGGCTGAATAACTTATTTATTTCCCAGTGCAGTATTGTAATCTCCTCTTTATTAAAAGTAGTAAAATAAAGCTTCCGTCTTGTAACGACTCCCACGCCCTCCCCGGCGCTTTGTTTATAGATGAGAGAGATCAGACAGAACACTCTTAACAGAAACCATCCAAGTCGTTTTGGTTTGTTTGGTGGGGACGGGGGAGGGGGGGGGGTCTACACGACAAGGTAATATCTTCTCTTTGCAGTAACAGGGTTTACGCCGTGACAATTCCTGGGCGGACTGTGCATCTTCTAGCTCGCAGCTGCAAAATCGGTCATTCCTCCACAGTTCTCCCAAGTTCCAACGGTATCTGCTCCGCAGTATTGGAAGAGTTCCCCTGCAGGTAACGTAAGAGTTGCGTGAGCACATGAACAAAGCCTCTGTCTGAGCAAAGATGCATCAAATAAATAAAACGGTGCCAAAAATTTACATTTCACACCAGGAAAAGCTGAGCTCTGCAATGTATTTGACGTCTCCTATTTTGTTCACAGTTTGTTGGATGCCGTAGCTTCCTGACCAAGGGGGAGAAGAAGGAGGAGATTGGATATATACCCCGTCCTTCACTTGGAGTCTCAGGGCGGCTTACAAACTCCTTTCCCTTCCCCTCCCCAGAACAGACACCCTTGTGAGGTAGGTGGGGCTGCGAGAGCTCTTTCAAAGGCAGCTCTCGTCAGAACTACGGCTTGCCCAAGGTCATCCAGCAGCTGCAAGTGGAGGAGTGGGGAATCAAACCCGGTTCTCCCAGATTAGAGTCCGCGCTCCTAACCGCTACACTAAACTGGCTCTTTACATTTCACACCGGAAAAAGCTGAGCTCTGCACTGTATTTGATGTCTCCTATTTTGTTCACAGTTCGTTGGACGCCGTAGCTTCCCGATCAAGGGGAAGCGGAAGAAGAGAGGATAATTAAGGATTTGTGGAGGGCTGTTCACGGCCCTTAGAATCACAGAATGTTAGAGTTGGAAGGGACCTTACAGGTCATCTAGTCCACCCCCCTGCACTCTGCAGGAGCATAGCAGAGCCAAAAGATAGCCCTTCTTCTGGATTGTTGCGGTAACCCTTCCAACAGCCCTGTATGGTGGACCTCTTTCATTATCCCTTTTGTTTATACGTTTCATGATTGTATTCTTGAGTGAGCCACCTTGAGTGTGTTTTGTAGGGATGAAAGCTAGCACTGGAATTCTCCAAATAAGGATGGTTGGTGGTGGGAGAGGGTAAAGGGAGAGGGCCGGTGAGTGGCCAGTGAACCAGACACCGTGGGTGCCTTCTCTCAGCTGCTCTGTTACACACTATGAATAAGATGGGGGGGGGGGAGACACAGGAAAGGGCTAAAGATTTTTTACTCCGTTGTACCAGCTCTGTTTCTCCCCCACCACACACACACCTTTTGTGTTAGCTGCAGAAAGCTTGACTTCTGTAGGTGCGCTTCTGTTCCTGGCAGTAACTGCACTGGTGCTGGGCCACGTTCTGTTAGATCCAAGGCCCGTCACCCTGGTGTCGGGATCGTTCCGGACAGTGGTGGCTCAACCAGTGGGGTAGTGCCTGAGGCAAAGGCCCCCTCACTCACTGCCACCCTGCGGAAGAGGTGAAGGGTCTAACCTGCAGGGTCTCCAACCTTTCTGAACCTGCGGGCACATTTGGAATTCTGACATGGCGTAGTGGGCGCGACCACAAGGAGGCGGAGCAGGCCACAAAATGGCTGCCGCAGCTTAACTCCAGTCACACAGTGCAGATCCTTGCGCTGTGGTGGCAACCCCCGCCAAAACAACATTTTAAAAAATCTGCACAGCCCATCAGAAGCCTTGCTGGGAAAAAGGCCCCACCTTTTGCCAGTTTGGTGTAGTGGTTAAGTCTGCGGACTCTAATCTGGGAGACCCGGGTTTGATTCCCGCCTCCTCCACTTGCACCTGCTGGATGCCCTTGGGCAAGCCGTAGCTCTGATAAGAGCTGATCTTGAAAAAGAGCAGTTTCTGTCAAGAGCTCTCTGGACCCCACCTGCCTCACAGGGTGCCTGTTGTGGGGAGGGAAAGGGAAAGGTGATTGTAAGCCGCTCTGAGACTCCTTTGGGTAGTGAAGGGCGAGGTATAAATCCAATCTCTTCTTCTTCTACCTCACAGGGTGCCTGTTGTGGGGAGGGAAAGGGAAAGGTGATTGTAAGCCGCTCTGAGACTCCTTTGGGTAGTGAAGGGCGAGGTATAAATCCAATCTCTTCTTCTTCTACCTCACAGGGTGCCTGTTGTGGGGAGGGAAAGGGAAAGGTGATTGTAAGCCGCTCTGAGACTCCTTTGGGTAGTGAAGGGCGAGGTATAAATCCAATCTCTTCTTCTTCTACCTCACAGGGTGCCTGTTGTGGGGAGGGAAAGGGAAAGGTGATTGTAAGCCGCTCTGAGACTCCTTTGGGTAGTGAAGGGCGAGGTATAAATCCAATCTCTTCTTCTACCTGGCCCCCACCCCATTTCCTAAAAACACTTGGTGGGCACCACATTGGGGGCCCCCTAGTTTAATGGTCCTTCCCTCGTTGTTGCCCAGGTGAATTTAAAACACATTTTAAAGACCCTTTGGTAACGAGGAGGGAAGGACCACTATGTGCCCTGGCTCCTCTGCAGGGTAGCAGAGGCAACCGTGAGGGTGAGGCCGTGACTGACAGTGCACCCTCCAGAATAAGCTGCCTGAACTTCCCCAGCACACTTCACTACAGAGCCAGTAATAAGTCCTTAATCTGCTACCACTGCCCCCTGAGATGCAGCTCCGGTCACTCCGACAGCCCTGCCTGGTGACATGACACAGTGGCTGAGTATCTCTGTTGGGGCGTAACTTTTGCCGCTCACATCTGGGCGGGCTTGAACCGGTTTGCCTCTGTTAACCTCGGCCTGGCCGTAAAGGAAACGCTTACCTCTGCGCTGGGCTTACTCTCGATCAGCGACGCCATTCCCTCGTAGTTCAGCTGCAGCCCCTCGCTCACGTAGTTCACCTTCCTGTTTCGCTCCTTGAATCTTTCGATCTGCTCCTCCAGGGCCTGCAGGACTTTACGCTCCACCGTCAGGAACAGCTGTGACGGGAGGGGGAGAGAGAGAGAGAAGGTTCCCCTTCTGGCTGGGCAAGACGTTACAGTACATCCTTTACCGTGGGCCCTCCCCTCCTCCAGTTCTGCCCCCTGCTCGCTTGCCATCGAGTTTTGTCTGAGCAGAACGCTGCACTTCTTTTATTCTGATGTGCTGTGGGAGAGGAGAGGTGTCCAAAATGCTGCTCGCTCTCCTTCTCCTATAGGGTACCGGATCTTCAGTCTCGACACAAAACTTCAAGTATCGCTCTTTGCTCTGTTGATCCGGTAAGAAATTCCCGTGGGGGCGAGCCACAGAATCAGAGCTGGAAGGGGCCCAACAGGCCATCTAGTAGTCCACCACCCCCTGCTCAATGCAGGATCAGCCTAGAGCATCCCTGACAAATGTTTGTCCAGCCGCGGCTTAAAGATTGCCGGTGAGGGGGAGCTCCCCACCTCCCGAGGCAGCTGTCGTGGCCAAACTGAGAGGCTCTGATAGCTCCTTAAAGACTAATGCGTTCATTATGATGTATGCTTTCAGCCTTCAAAGACTCCTCTGTCAGATGCATGATGAAGAAGAAAAAGAAGAAGAGATTGGATTTATACCCCGCCCTTCACTCCCCAAGGGAGTCTCAGAGCGGCTTACAAACCCCTTTCCCTTCCCCTCCCCACAACAGACACCCTGTGAGGGAGGTGGGGCTGAGAGAGCTCTTGACAGAAACTGCTCTTTTTCAAGAACAGCTCTTATCAGAACTACGGCTTGCCCAAGGTCATCCAGCCAGGTGCAAGTGGAGGAGTGGGGGAATCAAACCCGGTCCTCCCAGATTAGAGTCCCCTCTTTCCCCCCAGCTTTGGGCTTTTCTGCATTCTCTTTCTACTCACTGGTAAGTTCCTGTTTCTTCAAAAAAAGGCTTCCTGTTCTGCATGTGTTTTGCTCCCTCTAGTGCAGGGGTGGCGAACACGTGGCTCTAGAGCCGCATGCGGCTCCCGGCCAAAATTAATGCGGCTCTTTGCCTCTTATCATCATTTTGTATATTGTGGCTCTGTCGCGTTCCTCCTTGGTCTTGGGGGTGGCGCCCCAGTGGCCGTTGTGGCACGACGTGAGTGGCCCCGTGAGGAGCGGCGTGGCTCTGGAGGCGAGGGTTTGGAAAAGACGGGGTAGAAGAGGACCTCAGAATGGCAGGGGGCGGGGTTGACGTCACCCCGAGCGCCCCTCTGCCGACACTCCCGCACGACCTCTGGCACGCTCCGTCTCTCTTTTAACAGAGGAGACGCGCGCCGCCGGGTAGACGCCCACCGGACACGCGCTCCCTGTCATCCGGTCGCCGTTGAGGCCGCGCCGCCGGCCCTGCTCCCCTGTCGCAGCTTCTGTCACGCGTCTCGGGCCGGGGCTCTCGCCCCCGCGCCCGAGCGCGTCCTGCGGTCGTCTCGTGCAGCCGGGCGTCTTCTGGGGAGGTTCGGCGTTGGGCCGCTGCCTCCCTCTCCCGGTCTTCGGCGCTGGCGACGGCCGGTAGGTCAGGGTGTGGGGAGTTCCTCGGGGCGTCATTGTTAAAAGTATATGCTTTTGTGTGAGTGTTTGTCTGTTTTGGCAGGTCACTGCGTGGTGTGGCTCTCTGACTCTCACAGTTTAAAATTTTGGCTCTTTTTGTCGAACTTGTTCGCCACCCCTGCTCTAGTGGTTGATTTGATATCACACCGGTTTATTTCCTTGGGGATTTAAACTGCAGGTTTTTGTGCCAGACACAAATCTGTATATCGAATCAACCACAAGAGGGAGGAGAACACATGTGGAACAGGGAAAAAACCCGAACAAACAGGAGCTTACCAGAGAGTAAAATGAAAATGCAGAAGAAGCCCTTTCTGTCTGAAATCTGCTGTAGCTTTGTTGTTGTTCAGTCGCACAGCCGAGTCCGACTCTTCGCGACCCCATGGACCAGCTCCCGCCAGGCCCTCCTGTCTTCCGCCATCCTCTGAAGCTTGCTCAAAAAAATTACCAGCTCTTGTCATCTCCTGTTCCGGTGGGATGGTCTATCTCTACCCTAAGACCCAATTGTTTCAAAGGGATTTGCGTAACAGCAGCTCCCAGTGGGCTGTGCTTGCTAACCTTTGAATGCCCCCCAAATGTCTTTGCGCCATACTGCTGAAACATACCTGCCAAAGATGCTTATCCTGTGACCACCTCTCGTCAAAAAGATCTAAAAAGAAATTCAGGTGTTTTAAAGGTTGTTTGGAAAGGTATTGCAAATTCAAAGCAATTTTAAAATATTCAGATATTCTCAAAATAAATTATTCATCCCCTACTTTTCTCCCCAGCAAAGTGGCTTACGACATTCTCCTCTTTTCCATTTTACAATGTCCCTGTGAGGTAGGCTACACTGAGGGTGGGTGACTGGCCCAAGGTCATCCTGCAAGCAAAGGTTCTGCCTATATTGTTGAAGTCTCCCCCCCAATTTCATTTTAACAGTTCCCCTTCCGTCCCCTCTGTTGCTTACTGTGAAGGGCTCTTGTTTCCTCCTGGGCTTGCTGTCGCTTCAATCGATAGGTTTCTTCCTCACACTCCAGAGTGGAAATTTCTGCTCTCAGATGGGCAATGGCCTGTGGTGGAGAAGGAGGAAAGTGCAGTCAAGTTGTAAAGCTGCTGCCAAGTTACAGCAACTCCATAGGGTTTTTGAGGCAAGAGATGTTCAGAAATGGTTTATAACTAATGTCATCTCCTGCCTTTAAGAACATCAGAAGAGCCCTGCTGGATTGGATCAATGGTCCATCTAGTCCCGCATCCCGTCTCACACAGTGGCCAGCCAGTTCCTCTGGAGGGCCCACAACAAGGCACAGAGGCTGAGGCCTTAATTAGAACATCAGCCCTGCTGGATCCGACCAGTGGCCCATCCAGTCCAGCATCCTGTCTCACACAGGGGCCAGTGTTGGATCCCCAAGCATCGAGAATAAATCCACGTTTCAAAGAAAGTAAAGTTTATTTCAAAGCATTGGAAAGATACTCAAACACGTTCCTTGTTAGAACTGAGTACAAGCAGTTAGGGCAGACATGATAAAGGGATTCAAGTTAGATACACAACCAATGGATAACGTTCCCGCCGGCGGGCAGGAGAAAACGGTTGCTTGCTCAGGTCCTGGGAACCAGGCGAACAGTAGACATAACACAGGTGCAGTTCGCAGGCTTGATAAGTAAGAAGCTAGCAGCGAAGCATACTCTCCCCCTCACATCCTCCAGTTGTTTTACTTTGGCATTACAGCAGGGAAAACACATAGGCCAGCTGGCAGGGACAGGGATCACATATGTACAATCAGAAGTAACACAGAACACCATGGCAGCTTGCTGACATACTGCCCCCTCAAAAACACACCTTAACCGTCACCTCCCGGGTCGGGCGGGAGATCTCCCGGGCTGGGCGGGAGACCTCCCGGTTTGTCCGGGAACTTCCTGTGGAAACAACGAAGCAGGTAAGGGGCCCGAATATCCCCTTCTTCCACCCATTCGCGGTGCTGGGGACCGAAATCAACCCATTCAATGAGGTACCAGAGTTTACCACGTTTCAGCTTGGAATCAAGGACATCCGCGATTTCAAAATGCTCATCCCCTACAAGGATGATCGGAGGCGGGGGAGAAACAGTCGGCCTCCATGTAGAGGTGCCAGGATCTTTCTTCAGCAAACTCATGTGAAATACAGAATGCAGAGAACGCAAATTCTTAGGCAATACAACATCAACAGCAACATCATTAATCACCTTGCGCACCTTGAACGGCCCAATAAATTTCCAACCCAGCTTCCTGCTAGGGCGCAACATTTTGATGTTTTTAGTAGAAACATACACAAGGTCCCCAGGTTTCAGATCAAATCCCACCACCCTACCCTTGTCTGCCTGGGCCTTATAAGCTGCTTTAGCAGCATCGAGAGTTTGACACAAAAGTGGCCATGCAGTTCTCAGAGAAGAACACCAGGTATTAGCATCACCCACGGGACGGTCAGAGACCCCCTCCAGGAAAGGAAGGGGGGGCTGTCATACCCAGAGACAGCCTTGTATGGAGACATGCCAGTCGAACTATGCACAGTGTTATTGTAACAATATTCAGCCAGGGGTAACAAATCAGCCCAATCATTTTGTTGGTAATTAGTGAAGCAACGAAGGTACTGCTCCAAAGTTTGATTAACCCGTTCTGTTTGGCCGTC